>NC_051236.1:6900000-7122500 GCF_015220715.1 Pygocentrus nattereri | reverse complement strand
TTTACAGAGAACGGTCCAAAAAAGAGGAAATATCCAGTGAGCGGTCAGTTGTGTGGACGAAAATGCCTTGTTGATGTGAGAGGTCAGAGGAGAATGGGCAGACTGGTTCCAGATGATAGAAAGGCAACAGGAACTCAAAGAACCAACCAAAATCTCTGAGGAACGTTTCCAACACCTTGTAGAAAGTCTGCCATGAAGAATTAAGGCAGTTCTGATGGCAAAAGGGGGTCCAACCTTTTACTAGCAAAATAAAATGGCCGGTGAGTGTAGAACTCTTGGTTCTAAATAGAACTATTGTTTTTACTCACAAATGCTTAAAGAACCATTTTTAAGTGTGTGCATAAATGATTAGTCATTGTATTCGTCTTGTTTGTATTTTTTATCTGGAATATTATTTTTTAAATAAACACTTACTGACCAGATAAACAGCTTTTATGAAAAATTATTTCCAGGAGCCTAAAAATGAGCATTTTCGTATATTGAATTTTTGTATAATTTTTTTTAACAGACTGTCTCACGACAATAGAGCAGACATATGAATTCAAATTCTTTTCAATATTTATTTTTAATGGTTAAACAGTCCTGCCACCCTCTGTATTAAACGTCACCATATTAACATATTCTGTGATGGACTGGCAGCCTGTCCAGGGTGTATTCTGCCTTCCGCCTGATGACCGCTGTGATAGGCTCCAGCACAACCCCCCCCCGCGACCCAGAGGGAGAAGTGGCTTAGAAAATGGATGGATGGATATTAACATGTTACCCATCATGCATCCCACACAGTGAGGCTCTCTTGATTCTCCTAATTAATTAAAAATCTCAATCTTTTCTCCATTTTTTGTCTCTGTATCCAAAGCTGCATTGGTTCATGAACATTCAATCATTCATGCACATCACAGTAGCGTTCACTGCGATCCGAGGTGCCGTGACGTGATGAGCGCAGTCAGGGCGGAAACTGGATTTATGTGAGTTATCAATCATTAATTAAAAAAGCAGCATAAACATTTAGATTAAAATGCAAGCATGCACAAAGCAGAGAGATTTCAGGGTAAAATGTTATGGATGAGGGTAATTTGTCTTGTAAGTTTGACATGAAAATATCTGTTTTACTCAGCAGTGTCTCCAGTCCAATTTTCACACATTTATTAATCATTTGCTGAGAATGAGCTTCATTTTCACAACTGATTTACCGGCTGTGATTTAGAGGAGCGAGTCTTTCAGCCTGAACTGAAAAACAGTCTCATTCCTCCTCTGACGCTCGAATATTTAATCAGCTACGCACTTTCCACAGAGTAAATGGAATATTATTGAATATCAATTAGATAATTTACATAACATAAGAAACCTGTGATAATTAGCAGGCCAAAATTAGAGGAATGCAGCCAGCTAATGAATATATATATATATATATATATATATATATATATATATATATATATATATATACACACACACTCACAGGCGGAAAAAGTATTCGGACCCATTAAATTAGAGGCTCTTTAGGTTTTAGAATTAAACAAAGAGCAAAATGAGGTTTAAGAGAAAAGCAGTTTTAAAAACCATCAGAAGAAGAATCAGTTCATAACTTAGAAATGTGTCTTACCACATGTTAAGTTAGGAAATCTTAATCTATTTGATCAAGGTTGATAATCGCTTGTCATGTCTGTTTCCTAGCAACCGACCATAAACACACCCACCTGCTGTTACTGATGTAAAAAAGGTCAAACAGAACTAAAGTGTGATAAACTGTAAGGTGTGAAAGCTGTGAGAGTGCCCCCTGCTGTTAATCAAATTGTCGCTGCTCTGCAGTTTCAATCTCCATTTCCCAAACGCCAAAAAGCTGAACGTGTGTCTGTTATTAGGAGGAATAACGTTAGCGCACTTGGATAAAGCGTTTGGGAAATGGAGACTGGGGAGCGGGGACGCTCTGAAAAACAGTAGGGGGCACTCTGAAAACCAGCAGGAGGCACTCTCACAGTGATCACAACCTACAGTGTTTCAAAACATCAAATATTCAAAAATATATGTCTGCATATAATGTTGGAAGATATTAAGACAAAAAAGTGGGAAGTGTCTGTAATACAGCCCCTGGTAACTAACCTGAAGCTGAAGAAATAATTAGTTAGAAAAGATCTGGAAGAGTGATAGGTAAGAGGAAGAAGATGCCCAGCTGCAAGATGGATGTAGACAGTCAGAAGAATCATGAACCAGATGTTCAGAAGCCTGAAGGCTCAAACAGAACATACACACACTGTTAGCACTGAAGGTTCTGTTCAGGTCCATTTTCCATTCATAAAGGTACAAACGGTGTAAATGTTCACTCAAAAAATGATGTAAATGTTCCCCACTGCTCCAGCAGTGGGTTTAAGGTCTGATTGTGGAGCTTAAATCAGATTCTCCAGGTGAAAAGTTGGAATTTGTATCTTTTCATAACCGAATGATTTAAAACAGAACAGTAGAATAAAAGTTGGAGGCGAGGCGGGGGGTGTGGAGTCAGTACAGCTTAGAACAGAATTTCAGTGGATTATGGTTCAGTTATGTTCCCTGACTAAAGCGACTGAGATGGACTGTGACAGTGACAGTTTACTACCTTTATTTCTGAGAGTGTTTGGTCACCAGGACCCACCTCATAACATCTAATAATAATTGCACTTGAGTAACTGTGTTGGATGTGTGGTTGTACAGGACATCATGTATATGGGAGAGATCTGGGAGATCTAAAGAGCAAAGGGTTCCTGCGCTGTAAAGCCTTATTACAGGTGTTCAGTACAGCAAATATTCAACACCGCTCAGTTTAGTGCAGCAGTCTTTCTGTTTTCCAGTTGCAGAGCTCCCTTTGCTATCTAAACACTATTCACACTCTCTCCACAGCCTTGGAAAGGCTCTGAAAGACCAGCATTGATCAATCACCCTGTTTTCCCTCTTCTGCTTATGTACCTATCCATCAAAACTCTCCTAGCAACTGCTTATCCATCAAACAGCAGCACAGAGAGGGCGAAGAATCACTCACATCTGAATCGGTGGAAAATTTTCAGGGTGCTACTGTGAATCATGCAATTTCACGTGAAGATCAAATGCTGTCTGTGAGGATGGAAGACAGGCACAACAGGGTCTGTTCCAGTGGACTTGGAGACGTATTTCATGCAATTAAGTCTCAGACACACAGGATGAGGTAATTGGATAATATGAAGTGGCACTCTGCTTTCTCTCTGAGGAGAACTCACAGCTGAGGGAAAGAACAGAGGAAGACTGAGAAGGAAAATTCAGCAGCAAGAGTTTTATTCCAACATCCTGGATCTAGAATCCCTCTGAGAGCATTATGGCTGAATTGAAATGCTTAGAGCAGCTGCTTCCCAACATGCAGATAAAAACGACAACAATTTGATGAGATTATTGAAGTAATGACATGCAATACTGATACCACAGATATGAGAGACAAGACTCATGAAGCTTAAGTATTCCTTTAAAAGGGTTTTCATTAAAAACATTTTCCTTAGTTTTGAGTTTTATCCACTGTAGTGATTCAGCTCATCAGGCAATGATTAACCTAGATCACTAGATCTCTAGATCACTGTATCAGCACATATTCTTCAAAGTGTTCACTTCTGTTCTTCATCCAGCAATATGATGTTGTAATACACTGTTAGGAAGCTCGGAATCTCAGGATTCGATTCCCACAAACCGTTTTATGATCCGTTACTCACAGCAGGTACGATCGTCTCATTTCTATCATCAGCGCTGAATGAGTAAACACCATCAGACCACTGTGTCCTCACCTTCAGAGCCTCTCGCCTCCACAGAGACACCGTCGTCAAGAACATGTGGTCTGATAACACGGCAAGAGTCAGAGATCAGTTTAGAGATCTGTGAGTCAGGAGGAAATAAACTTCTCCGTTCTAGACTCTGTGACAGTAATGCAGACAGTTGTTCTGATATCCTTTCAAATGAGACTGGGATCTCGACTGCAGTCCCAAGACAAGTTCATCTAGAAGCTCTCAAAAACTGCTGTCAATCAAAGTGCTGTACAAATGAGAAAATTCAGAGATATTTTAAAAAAGGAAGATAAATGCGAATAGAAAACATGATTAAAGAATAAATTTAAAAGGGAAAATCAAATTCCAAATTAAATTAGGAGAAGGTGGGAACAATGTTCCCTTTGGGTATGTAGTTTCAGGCAAAAAATAGGGTGATGGTTAACAGGTTAAGCCCTTCATGAGCTGAAAAATGGTAGAACATGTTCTAGCTACCACATATCACTTTTCTACTGTTCCCTTGTTTAGCTTTCAGTGAGCTGTGGTTCTAGGTATGGTTCTTTTTGTTGGTCTTTCTGTGGTTCTTTCTAAAGAAGTACTTTCCAAACCCACTGCAGCAGCTTCAGCAGCTGTAAACTCTCTGACACCGTTTCACATGAGTCTCCGATGTGGACTGAATGAAGAATGAAGGGTTTCCGGTGTGACAGTCAGTCCTTAATGATCTCCTGAGTGTCTGTTGGTCAGTTTCACACAGAATGTAGATGGACACACGAATCCAGCAGCTTCACACAGTGAGAGGCAGATGACATGTATCTCAGCCCCTCTTCATAGGCTCATAACTCCAGATGTGAGTCTCATAGGATCTTATGATGAAATGGAATGGAAAGGTTCAGGAAAGGTTTGAACTGGATTTCTGAGCTGTGGTCAGTCAACATTTAATTGTTTAAATAGCACTTGTTACAACATTCATTATCACAAAGCAGCTTTGCATAAAAATCTGGGTCTGAGCCCCCAGGAGCGTCACCAATGATGACAGTGGTGCAAGAGAAAGAAACACTGAGAGGAACCAAGACTCAAAAGGAGAACCCGTCCTCTGGACCACACTGGATAGATTTGATTACTTTCTTGTAAAACGTCTCTTAACATTCGATTTTTTGTGAGTCTAAAGTCAGCGGCTCATTCACCAGCTTATTGTTCTAATTTTCCAATTCCACCTTAAATAGCACAGCAGACACGTCAGGCAAAATTTAAGGTGGAATGGGATGATTCAATCAGGAAGCTGGCAAATGAGAAGCGACTTCAGCTTTGTGACTTCTTAGCGCTTCAGTTTCTCGCTGCAGATTAAACGTATCAGGAAACCAGCTGGACTGATTATAAACACTAATCAGTCCATTCGTCTCCAAATGATCAATGTCCGTCTTAAATCTCTCTCTTTGCCGTTTCGTAGCTACTAGCTGGGCGAGGCTGTTGTCTGCGTTGCTATGGTGACCAGCCACCTGGACTGATCTTCAGGGTTAAAAGGTGAATCAGCAGTTCTACATTAACTCCAGCGTTTAAACTGTGTTGAACGATCAGCAGAGCTTTATTTTACTGTAAAGGAGGATTATTTTATTATTTCCTACTAATCTAATTCAGCTGTGGAGCCACAATAGGGCAGTGAAAGAGTTGCATGCAGGTCTACACCAGTGGATCCAGCATACTGCTGGTGCATTTCTTCATGTGTGTATTCAGGTCCAAACCTATTCATCTGAAAATGGGGTGTCAGAGTTATAATACGACATTGTTTTGATTTTATGTGGAATATATCACATTTTGTGCTGAGATGGTTACTCATAATGACTGCCCCACCATTTACCTACACAGAGAGGTTTATTTGTGTTTTCAAAGTAAGTTATAACATGTTCTAAATCACACCTGAATGTGGCCGGATCTGGAAGCGTTTTGATCAGGTCGAGAGAAGTTTTTGGGCAAACTTCACAAACATGCCTTGGCTGACTGACTGCAAGTGATTTATCATGTTTGATTTTTCGCTAAACTGCATGTCCTCTGAGACGTCTCTTGGTCTTAGTCTCTGCAATAAGATATAATATAAATTAAGTTTAATTCAAATTCAAGTTGCCTTTTTCCCCTTGATCCTCCCACAGTGTCTCTACAC
Source organism: Pygocentrus nattereri (assembly GCF_015220715.1). NCBI lineage: Eukaryota > Metazoa > Chordata > Actinopteri > Characiformes > Serrasalmidae > Pygocentrus > Pygocentrus nattereri. Next base: position 7,116,593 of record NC_051236.1, on the reverse strand, counting down.
AGCCTGCTCTGCAGCATTGTCTAGGAATCCTTGGAACTCCACAGTCACATAATAGAAATCCAGGTGTTTATTGTTGTTTTTGTGTGAAATGGGCTCCACAGAGTGGTTTGTGTTGATCGAGATAAGAAGAGGGTCAGGGTTGTTCTACTTAGCCAGCAAGAAGCGCTTTATTTACCGGTTTTGTGATGGTTTCTATACGAGCTGGAGGATTTATCATGGCGTGGGGAGCAGAGACCACAGGGCTGTGAGCTGTGAGCTTCATTGTAGTGATAAATTTTGTCACAGCTATAAATATACACTCGTTCAGTCATGCCTGTGTCACGTCATGTTTACATTACTGTGATGTGAGTCTCACTGGTCTCCCAAATCACTGACCAGGTTACGGCACGGCTGGACGGACAGAAACTATTATCACTCCCTAAAACATATATATATATTATTTAAAGTACTGTGCGAACGTTTTAGGCATCCAAGCAAATGTTTAAACATTGTACCCCAGCAGTGAGTTTATCACAATATACATTAGAATAAAGTCATATTCATAATTCAAATAAACATAAAAACAATAAAAAGTAACAAGACCCAATTTCTTGGGTCCATATTTTTCCTTGACACCTTCACAGCCACCACAGAGACTCGTTAATATCATCAATTACATCATGAGCTCAATTTACTGAGCACTGATTGGTCAAACCAGGAGCTGCTTTTTAATTACATATAATACTGGACTTCCTCGAGGAGAGGCTTGGAAATGGGTAAACAAACCAACATCCAGAAAAGCACTATTTATTATATAAATATATATATATATATATATATATATATATATATATATATATATATATATATATATATAAACACATTTCTCAGCAAATAAACACAAACTACACAAATAGATTTTGAAAATATGTCTCGGGTGCCTAAGACTTTCGCTCAGTGCTGTATATATATGGTAACTATGGCAGCAACAGCTCTGGGAAAATACACACCTGCCTAACAGCCACATTTCATACTCACTGTTCTGCTTTTCTTCAGACACACGATGGTTTACTCTTCATCTTCATCAACATCACCCTCTTCTTCTTCTTCCTCTTCTTCATCTTCTGTATACTCTTCTTCTTATTATTATTATTCTTCTTCATCATCCACTTCTTCACCATCTACTTCTTCATATTTTTCTTCTCCATCTTCTTCTAATTATTATTATTATTTTTTTTTTTTTGAGAACTTGCTCCAAACCCTTATTCCTGGCTCTAGGGGAGCTGTGTGTTGTGTAGGTTGATTGGATGGTTCTAGGTAGTGTTGTAGTACTCGTGTCTGATCTCGGTCACATGTCTTTGTTTAATCCAGCACAGCCAAAACTATTCATATGTGCCACCTTTAGCTTAGTGCTGACATAAATTTGAATCCATAGGGGAGCTACCAGGAAGTGAAGGTCCAAACTGAAGGCTGCTGGACTAGACTACTGAAGGTCTAAACTGAAGGCTGCTGGACTGGACTACTGAAGGTCCAAACTGAAGGCTGCTGGACTGGACTACTGGACTCCTGAAGGTCTAAACGTAAGGCTGAGATAGTCGTGGTTTGCCGCTGCTGTTATACCATGTTGATGTTGGGTCTTTGTGGAGAGGTATACCAAGATCGAGCAGGCAGTGTCAATATATTTAAAGTAGGAAACACTCTAACGCCAGCTGATGTGTTGTGGGGGGTTTGAGAAGGTGTGGGACTACTCTTATATCACAACTTTGTCAAGTTCTGTCAAGAAAATGATTAGAATGATCTCATCTTAATCATTTTCTTAGTCTCAGACTGTCACTTGTTCCTGTTTAACAGTAAGGAAAAGCACAATTGAACAAATTATGAGCAAGGATTAGATTTTGACATTAATCCTGTAAAGTAGCTCATCATTTATTACATTTGCTCAATCAGTCTTGTTTGTTTAATGCATTTCCTAGAAATAATTGAGTTTGCACTGAATTAAAGACATTTGGCCAAAGTTCCCTCTCACTTTCCAAACTGTAACACTTTTACTCCAATCTAATTGAGGTAATTTTCCTAAATGCTTCCATTATGGAAGTTAATTTTCCAGCATCTTTTCGTATAACACCAGCCAAAACACAATCTCCATAAGCTGAGAGGTAAACAGGTGGACACCCTTATTCCTGCAGACACAGTCCTACTGTGATTAAGTTTTGGCTCAATAGCTATGGCATAAATCCTGTTTGATAATGAACAGGCGGATCAAATTCCTTACAGCTCGGAACACTCTGTGCGTTTGGCCAAGAACCTGGATCCAGAACTTCCAGCCAGCAGGTCCTGCATGCCAAACACATGAATCTACATCACTCAATTATCAAACAGCATCAGAGAAAGAAAGTGTGGAACTTTACAGACAGAGCTGTTTGGGGGTCCTAAGGTGCCCCCTCCAAGCCCACCACCACTTCTACCCCAAATATGCTATTGTGAATTTAAGAAAGAAAAACAATTAAAACTTCAGATAAAAAGATAAAAGGCTAATACATGCTGATATAAAATGACACTCAGATCAAACTTTGCATCTGGATTGGTGAACACTAGCTGTCCTTTACATTACTGAAACTTTTTTAAATGAAAGGACCAAAAGAAATTGTACAAAATGTTAAATTAACTAAATTTAACTTAATTAATTAAAAATGCATTTATTAGTATTTGTGCTGGAGCCTCCCAGTGCTTATTAGGGCTGCTGGAAGGCAGGAAACACCCTGGATAATCTGCCAGCCCATCACATTTTCAAATGTATTTGAAAATTACATTTACATACGGTTATTTTTGTACAGTACATTTCCATGTGTGATATGCAGCATTTTAAAATATATTTAATTAATATGGCAATATAATCTGAAATATATTTTAGTGTTGGGAATGTATTTCAGGCATAGATTACATTAAGTATTTGAAATTTCTAATATGTAAAAACACATGTTCATATATTTTCTTTCTATATGGGAATACCGGGCTCCTCTCACTCCACCTAGTGTAAATCCACCACACCTGAATCAAACCAATCAATCAGAGCCAGGAGGAGCATCGGACAGAGTCTTAATCAATTGCTCGAACAAATGAAGTGGGCAGCAGCTCCTCCCTCACACACCGCCTCAGGAAATGCAAACCTATTGGCGGATAAACAAACACCAACAAATCAAAAACGGCTGTCTCCCCCTCGGTCAACAACCACGTTCACAGTAAAGACCAGTAAACTGAAGGAGACAAATGAAGAAAGCAAGTCCTGAAGAAGGAGAGATGGATGGAAGCCAAAAAGCCAAAGAGAGAGAAGCCAAACAGGGGAAGATCTGAAGGACAAAGAAGTTCTAGGGCGTTTCGGCGGTGGGGAGACCTCTGAGAGCCAATGAGGCTGAAGTTGGCGTCTTATTCAAATGTTCTTGTTCCACCTTAAATGGAGCAGCAGTTACATTCTGGCTCGATGGATGTGATCATATCCCTTGCAGAAGCTCTGTAATCCAGCCTGGAACTGCACTGTCTTTGTGGAGACTTTAAAATAAAGCTGTGATTATTTCTCCACTGTGTTGAAAAGAGCTGTTGTTAGAAATTTGTTCTGAAAAAATGAAACATTGTGATAAATCCAGGTCTCATGTGCTTTGATGGACTTGCACTTTATTGTTAGTGCAACTTAATATGTGATCATTTTAACTTTATTTTTGAAGTTTATTTTGTGTTTATTAAACTATTGTCACATTGTTCTCTTAAGCACATCTTTTCTTTTGTTACTCCTCCTATTTAACGCTGTGGGATTTGAGGTCGTTTTCTTTATTTTTACATTTATTCTTAAATTCTCCTTTACAGGCTCTTTCATACGACACAATACCCACATATATCAGAATATTCAGAACAACCTCAGCTCTCAGTAACGAGGCCCTTCTGACCTGGAGCTCTGAGTACAGAGATAATCAAGTCAAGAGGTTTTTATTGTCATTCCATCTCTGTACAAGTACACAGTGAAGAGAATTTACCTTCCTCTAGGAACAACACGGAGCAACAAGGAACAAAAAATATAAAGTGCGGATGTGCAGACATTATGTGCAAACAAAAAATTAAACTAGAAACAATAAATAGGATAAATTAAACAGACATTAGCCACAGTAAACAGACAGGACAGTGCAGCACTGACACAGCACTCATTCTGGACATCAGGTCATGGAATAAGGTGCAGAGATATTAACATGCTGTGATCTGTGAGTCACGCAGTCAGATGACAGATATAAACACAGCAGTTACTGAGGTAGAAAAACCAGAGTAAACAGTGAAAACACAGTGTAGCACCAATGATCCAGATAGTGCAGGTAGAGCATCAAAAGAGTGTGTGTGTGTGTGTGTGTGTGTGTGTGTGTGTGTGTGTGTGTGAAGGGGGCTTTCAGTTTAGTCACTGTGATTTTAAAAACCTGATCGCTTGAGGAATAAAGCTGTTGCTGAGTCTGGCAGTGATGGCATGGATGCTCCGGTACCTTCTGCCAGATGGCAGCAGTGAGTAAAGTCCATGTGAGGGATGGATGGGGTCTTCCACAATGCTGGTGGCTTTGCGGATACAATGTGTGGTGTAGGTGTCCATGATGGAGGGGAGAGAGACCCTGATCTTCTCAGCTGTCCTCACTATACGCTGTAGGGTCTTGTGGTCTGAGCCGGTGCAATTCCCAAACCAGGCAATGATGCAGCTGCTCAGGATGCTCTCCACAGTCCCCCTGGAGAACATGGTGACGATGGGAGAGGGGAAATGAACCTTCTTCAGTCTCCGCAGGAAGTAGAGGCACTGCTGGGCTCTCTTGGCTATGGAGTTGGTGTTGAGGGACCAGGTGAGGTTCTCTGTGATGTGGTCACCGAGGAACTTGGTGCTCCTGACGATTTCCACAGCAGAGCTAGTGATGTTCAGTGGGGGGTGGTCACCTCACACTCTTCGGAAGTCAACAACCATCTCCTTAGTTTTATCTACATTCAGAGACAGGTTGTTGCCTCTACACCAGTCCGTTAGCCGCTGGACCTCCTCTATGTACCCTGACTCGTCGTTCTTGCTGATCAGACCGACCACAGTCGTGTCATCAGCGAACTTGATGATGTGGTTTGAGCTGTACTTTGGAGTACTTTGCCCCTAGATCCGAAAAAATGAAATTCCAGGTTTAGAAATTCCTAATATCTCTTGTGAAAACAGCTTTACTGATGTGGATGAATTGTTGTGGTGTTGAGATGTGTTTAACATCTTAGCATCACAAAAAGTGGAATGTATGAATAAAATTGAAGATAAATATTCTCTTCATTATTATTTTCCAAAATGTTCAAAACTTCAGAGGATGCAAAATTTTTACAGACCACTCGTCTGTGTCTGAGGAGACTGAATGAAGAATGAACGGTGTCCGGCGTGCCGGTCAGTCCTTAGTGATTTCCTGAGTGTCTGTCGGTCAGTTTCACACAGAATGTAGACGGACACACGAATCCACCACCTCCACACGGTGAGAGGCAGATGACGTGTAGCTCAGCCCATCTTCATAGGCTCATAACTCCAGATGTGAGTGTCGTATGATCTTGTGATGAGATGGAATGGAAAGGGCAGATCTACAGATTCAGAAAGGATTTGAATTGGATTTCTGAGCTGGAACATCACAAAGATATTAATAGAAACACAGAGAAACATCTAATTTGACACAGTGGTGCGTTTGCCGACTCTAGAGGTTTAAGTAAAATGCACTGTATAAAATGTCCTCAATAAATAAACTTTTCTTGCTTGACACATCGTGAAAATATGATGGTGTTATGTTTTGCTCAAACAAGAGAGTTTACTGTGTTCAAGTTCCTTTCTGAGCGACTTTCAACATGGCACCTTTAAGCGAACCATCCCCTCTGACCAATTCTCATGGTCAGATTTGAATTATGAAGCGTCTGAGCACCTGCAGTATGTACCTGGCTGCAGGGCGTCCGTATTGCATTACCCTCTCAGAGTAATGCACTCGAGTTTATTCTTTAATTACGTTGAGGAACAACCCAATTACCTGATTCACAGCTGCAGGCCGTCTCTTTATGAACGCAGTTTATTTCCCCTCGACAAACACACCTTCTGCTTCAGCACTCATAAATAAACATCTGCTGTATGACACTGTGAATTTTTCTCCAGAACATTGTGGAGCTCATTAACAGTAAGGTTTAAACATGTGCATGAAAAGCTGCATTTAACATACAGGCTGGTACTCATCATGCCTGACCAGAGAGCTTCTGTGGACGATGTATAAAGACGAATGTCTGAGCATTTTATCTCCAGTATTGAGTTTCTGGGCTGAATTGTGTTACTGTGAACTGTCCTGTTCTAAAGTTTGGAGTCATTTGAAGTGAAAAAATATGCACAATGAATATCATAATCTAGTTTTTTTTTTTTTTTTTACTTATTGTTTTATGTGTTTAATTGAATATTTCATGTTGGGAACAAGAAGAAGTCATGAGACGACAACAGTAACATACTGCGAGCATTTATTTATAATGTTATAATCAAGTTATTGGCCTTGAGACGTACACTGTATTGCCAAAAGTATTCGGTCGTCTGGCTTCACACGCATATGAACTTGAGTGACGTCCCATTCTTAATCCACAAGGTTTAATATGATGTCTGCCCACCCTTTGCAGCTATAACAGCTTCAGCTCTTCTGGGAAGGCTTTCCACAAGGGTTAGGAGTGTGTTTATGGGAATTTCTGAGGTCAGACACTGATGTTGGATGAGAAGGCCTGGCTCACAGTCTCCGCTCTAATTCATCCCAAAGTTGTTCTGTCGGGTTGAGGTCAGGACTCTGTGCAGGCCAGTCAAGTTCTTCCACACCAAACTCGCTCATCCATGTCTTTATGGACCTGCTTTGTGCACTGGTGCGCAGTCATGTTGGAACAGGAAGGGGCCATCCCCAAACTGTTCCGACAAAGTTGGGAGCATGAAATTGTCCAAAATGTCTTGGTGCTGAAGCTTTAAGAGTTCCTTTAACTGGAATTAAGGGGCCGAGCCCAACTCCTGAAAACACCCCCACACCATAATCCCTAGACTAAATGAGTAGACTCGGTCTCGTCTCGGGCTCAACCTTGTTGGGACTCGATCTTCTTTTGGTCTTGATGTGAAACTTTGTATCAAGACCAACCAAGTGCAATGCCTTCATCTGAGGTAAGCAGAAGCTGAATTATTATTAAATATCAACAAAACCAGAATAAACACTCTGTGCGCTAATCTCTCTGCTCAGTGTTGCTTGTTAGATGCGTCGCTGAAATGCAGACGTAGACATGTTGCTGGGATACAGACAGAAGCAGCTGGAGCAACTTTCAATCTCCGTTTAAAACAAGTAATAATAAAGACAAATGTCTTCATTCTTTCACCTGCTGCACAGCTGCACTTTATGTCCAAGTGTTACACACGCTGCTCTCACAGTACGCAATGCCTACATCTGCCTTCTCTCCACTTTCTCAGTTTTATATTTATACTTGCAATATCTGTATTTTGTTTACCACATTACCGTCCTTAATAATACATATTGTAACCACAGCATCACTTACCACAGTTACTTTCCTGCACTTTGTATGTAAATAATAATGTGTTTTGCACTTCTGGTTGGATACTAACTGCATTTTGTCGGATCTGTAGCTGAATTGAATTCAGTGGTTCACACACTAGTGAACAAATACCCTAGGGGGCAGTGAGCACACTTGCGGTGGGCAGCCCTATCCACAGCGCCAGGGAGCAATTGGGGGTTAGGTGTCTAGCTCAAGGACACTTCAGTCATGGCCTGTCAGCCAAGGGCATCAAACCAGTGACCTTCCGGTTACAGGGCTCGTTCCCTGACCTCCAGCCCACGACTGCTCCCTGACTGCTGTAACTCTGCACAATGACAATACTGATCTAGTCTAATCTAATCTGATCTAATCATATGACTCTGTAAGTAATTGATTGTTTGTTTTTTATATATTTATACAGTTAGTAAGAAAGTTTAGCTCATCACTCGGCTGTGAGACTAACAGTCCTGCCGTGTCGAAATGCCCAGCGCATTTAAAGGTAGAGCTCTACATTAAACTGTAGGGATGATATTTTGATAGCCTGACTCACACAATAGCTGGAGTCAGCTTCTTCAAATTGTCCCGGTCCACCTTAAATGGTGCAGCAGTTACATTCTAGTGTCAGGCCACTAAAACAGTCCACCATTTAAGATAAAATTAAGGCATTAATATTACAGAGAGCTGTAGTTTACTGTTCATGTTACATTGTTTACAAATATGTTGACAGGACATTATTATTTGAAGTTAATCTTTGGAGATTTTCTGCTGTGTTTTTAGCTATTTTTCCTGTTTTATGTGGCCTTCTAATATTATTAACTTCTCCCTGCAACAGTCGTTATTACTGTAATACGTACCAGACAATATAGTAATGTTTTAGGCCATATATTTAATGTTATATTTGACAAAATATAATACAATATAAAATAAAATTCTATATCATCATGTATTGGTACATGTAGTATATATCATTTATAAGTACTTATAATGAACATACAAATAAATATCACTTTTATTATTCTTTTTTTCTGAAAAAATATCAATCTGGTCTCGTTTTTGTCTCGTCTACTAAAAGTTTTGTTTTTCACTCGGACTCAGTGTGAGTGGGTCTTGGTCTTGACTAGGAGTTGGACCTAGTGGCCTTGACTGCAACACTATTCTACAGCTTTTTCAACCATTTGAGAATCATCTGCATCATTGTGGACCGCCCCTTTACTGTCCTTCATTATTTTAATACATTAGAATCATTTTACATATTTATCTCCACCAAAATGTGCTTTATATCAGTGAGAACATCCATTCCTAACTTATACAGTGTTGTGAAAAAGTGTTTGCCCCCTTCCTGATTTCTTTTGCATGTTTGTCACACTTATAGGTTTCAGAAATGTAAATATTAGACACAGATATCACAAGTAAGCCCAAAATGCAGTTTATAAATGAAGGTCTTTATTATTAAGGGAAAAAGAAATCCAAACCTACAGGGCCCTGTGTGAAAAAGTGATTGCCCCCTAATCCTTATAACTGGTTGGGACCCTCAGCAGCAGCAACTGCAATCAAGCATTTGCGATAACTGGCAGTGAGTCTTTTACAGCGCTGTGGAAGAATTTTGGCCCACTCATCTTTGCAGAATTATTGTAATTCAGCCACATTGGAGGGTTTCCCGAGCATGAACTGCCTTTTTAACTTTTTCACATGGGGGTTAGGGCAATCACTTTTTCACACAGGGTCCTGTAGGTTTGGATTCCTTTTTCCCTTAATAATAAAGACCTTCTTTAATAAACTGTATTTTGTCTTTAGTTGTGTTATCTCTGTCTAATATTTAAATTTGTTTGGTGATCTGAAACTTCTAACTTTTGCGACAAACATGCAAAAGAATGAGAAATCAGGAAGGGGGCAAACACTTTTTCACACCACAGTAGAAGGCACTGTAAGTCTATATTTCAGTGTACAGGACTGTTTTCTCTAATGATTTCACCTCCTTGTTGCTTGCAGAGTAACAGACTTTGCTGAACAGTCCAGTCTTACTCACCAGTCCATTGATGATAACTGGACTCTGAAGCCTCCAGGTTGGTCCATCTGTTCCGTGGGTTTATTCATTAGTCAGAAAGCTCCTAATCGGCTGCTGACAGTAGCAAACATATGGTGCTTATGCTAAACATGCTAAATGTCAAACGTCCAGCACCCAATTGGCCATAAGGCTCCTCTTCTGAAAAGAGGAGGACTCGATTCCAGCACTGGGCAATTAAACAATGGACCTGTTGTGCCAAAATGCACTTCAAATTAATGGAGCACATGTTTTCTGTTTTAATGTAATCACTCTGGATTTAGCAGAGCTAATTAGCATCATAGTGCATAATCCACTCCACTCCGCCAACACCACATGCATCATGGTCTGGACATTATTTATTCTCAATGCATCAGAGGGAAAGAGAGAAATAATGCGATTAAAAGGACTCAAATATGTTTGTACAAGGCCAAAACAACGCACGTCTTTTATTGATGAAATGTATTGATTCAGTCACGCATGCATATTGGCAGTGTGCAGAAACCAGCAAGTTGGAAACCAGCCGAGTCAGAAACCAGAGAGTCAGAAACCAGCTTAAATAAAACCAGCAGAGACTGAAGACGATCTTTTGTAACATGTTGAAGATGCAGCCACTCTTAACCTGATCAGACAGAAACCTGCTGCAAGAATTCATTTAACTAACACATATAAAATTAATATGAAAGGAAATCGATATTAGTGCATGTTAATAATTCAAAGGCTGAGATGTAAGTTTTCACATGCAAATAAAATAAACATTATTTAATAATTAGTAACACAGCATTACATCAAATGCTAGTATCACATAAACACTAGTGGAAAAGAAGAGAACACTGTCAAAATTAATCAAGAGGCGATTAAAACAAGTGAGATGTTAAAGTCTGGCTTTCACAAAATGGTTTAAAAATGGTGGAAATACAGTGACATGTTTAAAAAGAGTGAGAGAAAAGCCTCAACATTAGGATCTACAGAGTAACACAGGCTGGTAAACTGAGTCAGGGTGTAACACAGGCTGGTAAACGTAGTCAGGGTGTAACACAGGCTGGTAAACTGAGTCAGGGTGTAACGCGGGCTGGTAAACGTAGTCAGGGTGTAACACAGGCTGGTAAACTGAGTCAGGGTGTAACACAGGCTGGTAAACTGAGTCAGGGTGTAACACAGGCTGGTAAACGTAGTCAGGGTGTAACACAGGCTGGTAAACTGAGTCAGGGTGTAACACAGGCTGGTAAACTGAGTCAGGGTGTAACGCGGGCTGGTAAACGTAGTCAGGGTGTAACACAGGCTGGTAAACTGAGTCAGGGTGTAACACAGGCTGGTAAACTGAGTCAGGGTGTAACACAGGCTGGTAAACGTAGTCAGGGTGTAACGCGGGCTGGTAAACTGAGTCAGGGTGTAACGCGGGCTGGTAAACGTAGTCACTGTGTAACACAGGCTGGTAAACTGAGTCAGGGTGTAACACAGGCTGGTAAACTGAGTCAGGGTGTAACGCGGGCTGGTAAACTGAATCAGGGTGTAACACTGGCTGGTAAACTGAGTCAGGGTGTAACGCGGGCTGGTAAACATAGTCAGGGTGTAACGCAGCCCGCACTGTCAAAATTAATCAAGAGGCGATTAAAACAAGTGAGATGTTAAAGTCTGGCTTTCACAAAATGGTTTAAAAATGGTGGAAATACAGTGACATGTTTAAAAAGAGTGAGAGAAAAGCCTCAACATTAGGATCTACAGAGTAACACAGGCTGGTAAACTGAGTCAGGGTGTAACACAGGCTGGTAAACTGAGTCAGGGTGTAACACGGGCTGGTAAACTGAGTCAGGGTGTAACACGGGCTGGTAAACTGAGTCAGGGTGTAACACGGGCTGGTAAACTGAGTCAGGGTGTAACACAGGCTGGTAAACGTAGTCAGGGTGTAACACAGGCTGGTAAACTGAGTCAGGGTGTAACACAGGCTGGTAAACTGAGTCAGGGTGTAACGCGGGCTGGTAAACGTAGTCAGGGTGTAACACAGGCTGGTAAACTGAGTCAGGGTGTAACACAGGCTGGTAAACTGAGTCAGGGTGTAACACAGGCTGGTAAACTGAGTCAGGGTGTAACACAGGCTGGTAAACATAGTCAGGGTGTAACACAGGCTGGTAAACTGAGTCAGGGTGTAACACAGGCTGGTAAACTGAGTCAGGGTGTAACACAGGCTGGTAAACGTAGTCAGGGTCTAACGCGGGCTGGTAAACTGAGTCAGGGTGTAACGCGGGCTGGTAAACGTAGTCAGTGTGTAACACAGGCTGGTAAACTGAGTCAGGGTGTAACACAGGCTGGTAAACTGAGTCAGGGTGTAACGCGGGCTGGTAAACTGAGTCAGGGTGTAACACGGGCTGGTAAACTGAGTCAGGGTGTAACGCGGGCTGGTAAACATAGTCAGGGTGTAACGCAGCCCGCACTGTCAAAATTAATCAAGAGGCGATTAAAACAAGTGAGATGGTAAAGTCTGGCTTTCACAAAATGGTTTAAAAATGGTGGAAATACAGTGACATGTTTAAAAAGAGTGAGAGAAAAGCCTCAACATTAGGATCTACAGAGTAACACAGGCTGGTAAACTGAGTCAGGGTGTAACACGGGCTGGTAAACATAGTCAGGGTGTAACACGGGCTGGTAAACTGAGTCAGGGTGTAACACGGGCTGGTAAACTGAGTCAGGGTGTAACTCAGGCTGGTAAACTGAATCAGGGTGTAACACAGGCTGGTAAACTGAGTCAGGGTGTAACACGGGCTGGTAAACTGAGTCAGGGTGTAACGCGGGCTGGTAAACTGAGTCAGGGTGAACGCGGGCTGGTAAACTGAACCAGGGTGTAATGCGGGCTGATAAACTGAGTCAGGGAATAACGCGGGCTGGTAAACTGAGTCAGAGTGCAGTTCTCTGTTTTCCTGCAGTTTGTACTGTTACTAAATGCTTGAACATATGAGCTGAACTCAGTGACTCTAATGTTTAAAGACCTTTTACACACACACACACACACACACACACACACACACACACACACACACACACACACAGCACAGACTCTGTACGAGAGTGAGCGGTATTAACTATATAGATAAATCAAATGAACAAAGTTAGCACAGTCAAACATACAGATAAAGTGACTGACTGGTGAGGCAGGCAACATTAGTGTAAACGTTCTATTACGTGTTCAAACAGAACGAGGCTGTCAGTGGCATCTTTATCTGTACAGTATGACTGTAGAGGGTGAGTGTTTACTGATGGACTAAAGCACAGTCACTGCTCGTCACAGAGAACATTGAAGATCCTGATGCACAGAAACAAAATCACACCAAAACAAGAACCTGCCAGTAAACTTAGGAACGTTTGTGTTTTTTCACCATCACAAGCTGTTCATCTGTACAACTAAACGAACAGCAGGCCGACATACACTGCCATCCTCAGCCAATTAAGCAGCCATTACAGCATGAGGGGAAGTTTGTTTTCCTCGTACGGTTCCCCGTCCCGAGCTCCATCACTCCTCTCAGTCACCGTTCAGGCATTGACCGCCGGCTGCTGGCGGCTAATTGCTGAGAGGCGGGGTAATTGAGTGGTCTCTGGGGCTCCATTCAGCTCCACACACTTCAATACCGTCAGCAAATGTCAACACGAGGGCGAGGATTAATGAGCAAGCGCTGATGCTAACGTCTGCCAGCCAACCCCCATAGCTGCTCCAAACCTGACACTCTGACAGGAAGGGACCACCGAGATATTCCTTAAACTGGGGATGGGGGTGTCGTTTCTGCCCTGAGATCAATTTCCACTTAAAGAAACCAGAGCACCAAAAAAGCATACAAATAATAGAGTGGAAACATGACCTTACACACTCCGGCTTCTGTGAGATAGCTTATAGGACCTGTCTTATAGATAATAATATGCAATGCAGTTCACTTGGAAAATATATTTGTCTTTTACAACACAGAATTGAGCTGAATTAATTCAGTTTGTACGGATTAATTAGACGTTTCTAGCATGTGTTAAATTGACCCTCTGTCTGCTACAGTGAACCCACCCATGGGCCAAACTGGAACCCTGCACTTCCCTCGTTTTGGGTGGATGTGTGCATGAAAGGAAGGAGCTAGAAACAAAGTTCAGGTGTTTGTTTGTAGCACAGATGTTTATGTTGCTTGCATGAAAACATGATTATTCCAACTTAAAGATTTTTTCAATTATTTCTACCAGAAAGACTCCTGAGATGAATGTGAAGGAAGGAAAATAGTTTAATCTTAAGAATCATGACAAAATCATTTCATACCTTTATCTGCCACAACAAAAAAGTAGCAGCAGTGGACGAAGTACACAAACCATGTACTGAAGTTAAAGTAGATACTCAAGGTAAAATATTCCTCCAGTAAAGTAGAAGTTCCACCCTTTAGACCTCCACTTGAGTAAAAGTACTAAAGTATTTACCTTCAAATGTACTTAAGTATAAAGTAAAAGTACTAAAAGAGTAATTCTGGCTCTGATGTCCTGTTATCATTTTTATAACAAGACTGGCTTCATGAACTCATTTCAGGTGAAAGTCCTCCAGCGTCTCTCTTGGTAACTGACTCTCTTAGTCTTTTAATAGAACGTCATTAATTAGTGACGCTGACGTCTATTAAAATGATCAGAAGCACAAAACACTGAAGGTAAACAGTTTCCATCAGGGAGAACCGAGTGGCTCTGAAATCACTTTTTACACACAAGCAAAGTTTCAGTTTCAGATTTATTTACAACTTAGTTTCAACTAAGTTGAATAAAAACTGGCTTTAAACTCAGGATCACAGATGAGCTCCTTTACTATGTTGATCTGTAGGCGTCTGTTCATAAACATAAACCAGCCCAAACTCATTTACTATAAAATGAAACGGTGTTTGTAGAAATTCAGAAAAAAGCCGTGTCAGTCTCGACTGCATATGTGGACATATTTCTATATTGTGCTCTATTTACACAAAGTTAGGTTAGTTCATCATTTATGTTGAACAGACTCTCCCAAAGTTTTACGCTGCTGCGCTGACATTGAACCGTGTGCTGCACTGGGTCGGTATGACCAACAGGTCAAAACCAGCTCTAAACAAAGTGACCGCTGGGCCCTGATTGGTGCTCTGGCTTTGCGCTTCTTTCGCTTTGACATGTTACGTTTTTATACACACAGAAACCAAAAGGAACGACAGATTTCTCAAAATGTAGGAGGAAAAAGTCGGATATTAGACTCTGAAATGTAGTGGAGTGAAAGGAAAAAGTCACCCAGAATGGAGAAACTTCAGTACAGATACACGAAAAAATACTTAAGTACAGAAACCAATTACATTTACTTAGTTAACGTCCAGCACTGTAATGTAGTATATGTATAAAACCAAGTTGGAGCTCACCCTTCATATGTTTAACTTCCAGTCAAAACAGCCATTAAGTAATAGTTGATTTTTTAGACGATATTGGGTGTATCGATATAAGAGTATTATATTTGCATAAGGAAGGAGAAAGCCAAAGAAAAAAACAGGAGTTTCCAAAACTGGAGTTTAAAAACTGATTCAAAGCTACAGAGAAAATGAGGCTCCTAACAGCCACCTGGAAGAGCTGGTCGACCCCAAAACTGTCTCCATCTTTGAACTTTGAGAGAGAGGAGAAAATCAAGCTGCTTCAGATCTGAAAACATCAACAGGTGTTTCTGTCCATCCTTCCACTGTGAGAAGACCACTCAGTGCTGTGGGTCTGAAAGGACGTGTAGCTGATCAAGAAGAACCTCACTGAGAAAAGGAGATGGACACATCAAACAAAGAAGCTGAACAATGGACTGACCATCCCAGAGTCCAGACCTCAACACCACTGAATGTGTTTGATCACTTCAGAAAATCATCAACCAGCTTCTCAGACTGAGCTTTGGAGGTGTGTCTGCAGGTTCTTTGAAGAGCTGAAAGTGAGGATCCTGAGAAGAATGGAAGCTGGAATGAAGGGAGAGAGACTCACTGACTGGACACAGCTGAGAGGAGAGTTAGCTGTTGTATAATTTTCTGTTAAACATGTTTTTTACTTTCTTCCTGAAGCTGAAAAATGAACAACTTGTACTTTTTTCACTATTTTCATCGTTTTCTATTGTGATCTATTTTCATTGTTATATAGGCAAGGCAAGTTTATTTATATAGCACCTTTCATACACAACGGTCATTCAAAGTGCTTTACAAATGAAAAAAATACAGAAAAATGTAATTAATGTAAATAAAATAAAATGTATCTAAATTTAAAAAATTTAAAAACATAATTAAAACAATAGATTTAAAAGAAGTTAATCAAATTTAAAAGAAGGAGATAAAAAATTAGAATAAAAATAAGAAACATGATTAAAACAATAAATATAAAAGAAGTTAAATTAATGACCATAAGAGTGGCGTTACAGGATAAAAGTGGATTAAACTGAGCTAAAAGCTCAAACATGAAGGTTTTCATTCTGGATTTAAAAGTGTCGAGTGTTGGGGCTCTTCTAATGCTCTCTGTCAACTGGTTCCATTTCAGAGCAGCGTAGCTAAACGCCGCCTCTCCGTGTTTAGTTTTTACCTTAGGCTGCACTAACTGACCAGTTCCTGATGATCTGAGAGTTCTGCCCGGCACATATTGCTGGAGCACATCTAATAAATATACTGGTCCTGCACCATTAAGACATTTTTTAGACAAGTAATAGTACCTTAAAGTCTATCCTGTAACATACTGGTATCCAGTGTAGGGATTTAAGGATAGGAGTGATGTGCTCCCTTCTTTTACTCCTAGTGAGAACTCTGGCAGCTGCGTTTTGAATCAGCTGAAGCTATTTGATTGTCTTTTTTGGGAGTCCAGTTAGGAGCCCATTACAGTAATATACAAAATAGTATCACTGGGGTGGGTGGGGTTGAGATCTGGCCCTGAGTGTGACAGTTCAGCTATACAGCAATCTGATGTTTAAACCTGAGATTAAGCCTCACTGCGTTCTACATTCAGATGTTTTTATTTGTAATGAATATCGTGGCTTAGAAGAAGAAATTGAGACCACCCAAACTTTCCACCTTAGATGAGTTTGGAGTTTCCCCAGAAGATAATGAGCAGCTCAGGTCAGGACTTTTTGATTGGACTGCAGGCCAGGACCCCTGAGAGGGCAGAAAACACTTCCAGAAATATTTCTGTGCTGTCTTGCCCTGACATATTATTGTCAGCTCCAGTCCAGACCATCAATCATGACTGCTGGTGCTCCTTTCCACCCCTCCCTCCCCCTTCCTGCTGCAGGATCACTGTTTAATCACTGCCTGCCCCCCCCCACACCACCACCACCACCACTACAGCCCGTCCACAACGTAACAGATGAGCTGCCGTCACAGAAGTGATTTCAAACTCTCTGGAGGAAACTGCAACGTTTTCTTTATCACACATTTCTCAGCTCAGTTCTGCACAAGTTTCTTCTTGTTGCTGAGTTAAAAAAGGCAGCGTTTTCTCTATCTCTACCGTAATCTCTATCTGCAACTTCTGTTGGAGATGCTTTACTATCAGAGCTAGGCCTTCATTTGGGCCATGAATGTCAAAATTCAAAGAAAAACACCACAACAATGCTAACTTCTGTTAGCATCCCTATGGGATTCTGGTAGCACTCTAGTGGTAAGCTAACAACAATTCACATGAGCATTTTCAGCTGTTTCTGATTAAACACAGACATTAGAAGTTTGAGAAAACATTCAATATGTTTCATTTGAAGCTCGTAACAGACATTATGATACATCTCAGCTTGTATGTATCAGTTACTCTTCAATAAAGAGTTCTGACATGGAGCTGCCGCCACTGCTTTACATTCATAACAACTAACCAGAACACTGCTAGGCTCATATTCACTGTAAGTATTTGTAAATATGAGCCTGTATCATTCAGAAGGACTATGGTGACTTTTTTGGTCCCAGTGTAAATCGACTGTGTTGATTCTGTCACTTCCTAAATGTGTTGGTAGTTAATCTAACATGTGAGGCCTTCAGTCCAGCTCCTAAAGTCCTAACCAATGAGAGCAGCTCAGTTGTACCTACCTAGATACCACTGAGAGAACAGTCCTGATTGGATAATTTTCTAGTGGGAATTTTTTAATTTTATACCTAACCAAAACTTAACAATACTCACACAGTTTAAATACAACAAGCACAATGATTATATTAAACAAAATAGAAATAAAAATTCTTAATGCTTGTTTTTTGTTTTTATTTCACAGAAATCATTAGGCCTTCTCTGAACACCTAGAAAGCTCTGTGGGTTTCTCACTGCTGTAGCATAGATGCTTCCCAGTACATGAAATCTTATCTTGGAATCACTGCTCAGCTGCTCAGTGTCTCAGCATGTTTGCTCAGTACTCTGTTATTCTGAGTGAATCAGCCTTATTGATTACGGTCCGCAGTCAGAGCGTCTGTAGAGGCTGAATTTCCCGTAGCAGGTCAGTCAGACGAAGCGTTTCGTACAGTGTGAGTTTATAAATCGTAGCTTTGTCTGAACACAATGGTCTATTCGAACGTACAGTGAGTCACCAAAGAACAAGATTTCTAACATCACACAGCGTCTGTCTGGCTTTAGAGAACATTCAGGTACAGCTAAACAAGCCAATCAAATGAGTCTAACAAGACGGAAAACAGGAAGCGTGAGCTCCTCTGATGTGTCAGCCTTGGATGTGATTCCTGCTGTCGCTGTGCTGCTGCTAAAAGAGACAGAAGAGGATCAAAACTATGAAAGCTACTTTCCATACAGCTGTACAGAAGAGTTTTTCTGATGGGGAAGCGAGATAACTTCATTTAAAAATGAGCTAGATTGTAATTATTAATCTGTGAAGGTACATTACACTCATCTACACTAATAATATTGCTGGAGTATTCCTTTGACTGTACATGATTAAGAGAAAAGTTCAGACATTAAATGAGTTTTACTTTCACATCGGGTGACCGGCTTGTTCATTACTGTGCTTTGCTTCTCAAAATACAGACGTTCAGGGGGGTCCAAAAGTCAGAGACCACATTAAAAATTGTATTCTTTTTTCTGACCATAAACAGCAGCACATTTTACAATTTTGGAAAAAAACAAAAAACAAAAATTGTGACAATTAAAGTGAGGGGGAAATATTAATGATTGCACTATTCCTAGGTCACGGTTCAAATTTAAGATTTGTGAAACGGCCAAATTTGTGTATTTTATTCTGACCTCTTCCAGTGAAGCTCCTGTTCAGATGATTCTCAGGAGGATTTAATCTGCTGGTCAGAGCCATCTCGGTCATTAAAGTCATTATAGAAAAAGGAGAACTACTGAGAAATTCAGAAATGCATGCAAATATTTTAAAGATTCTAATATTTTTCTTGATTTTTGTTTATTAAATTAGCAAAGAATGTAAAATAGAAGCCTTTTCTGTGTCTCAGACCGTGAGACACAGAAAAAGGTTAGAGCACTAGACCACAGTGTAGGCCACGTAATTTAAACTCCAAGTTATAGATCTGAATGTCAGGACACAGAGCAGTAAATACACTCATACTTCATATTTACACATATGATGTTAAAGTGTTTCCATCCCTCCTAATTACGAATCCAACGCGAGTGCCTCGGTGTGAGAGGTGAGGAGTGAACTGCTGCTGTCTGTGAGACGTGGCAGGTGAGATGTGAGACCCTCTTCACAACTCCTGCTTTGCTTCACTGCATTTTCAGCTACAAACTGGCAGAAAGATATTGAGGCTCACTGCAGGATGAAGACCAGCCTCTCTGCATTGCTTCCAGCAGAGACTCTTCTCTCCGCCAATTATCGACATCACCTCCACACAGGTGAGCTAAACTCCGACTTCAGCACGCCTGATATTTTTGCTAGCTTGTTTTCAGGTGCCAGGAGCCATTAACTCCATACTGGAGCTTTAAGTCTATATAAACACTCTTACACTAAAAACGGCTCTTCCCGCGTTTTTTTTTAGTAAAGACTGTAGTTCTATATAGAACCATGAACTCTCAAAGAACCATCTGCATACTTAAATGGTGTTTGTATGGTGAAATTGTTATATGTAGCACCAAAAAGGGTTCTTTTGTTGTTAGAAGCTTGACAACAACAAAACCCTTTTTGGTGCTATATCAAAAAGGTTCTATATAGAACCAGATACAACAATCTGAAGAACCATTTCACTGTGCAAAGCAACATTTAACAGTTCTTTTAGTAAACAGTTAGTTTACTTTTAGTGCTCATGATTCTATACAGAACCCTTGTCTTTACTAAAGAACCCTAACAGAGCCACCTTTTGTAAGTCTGCACCCCCATGTGACACTTTCCTTTGCTGTCAGTGAACGACTGGATTAAATATGTTCTATAGAAAAGACTGAAGACTTTTATACTGTGACTGAATAATCTTGTGTAAATTTAACTCTCACCACAAATCATCATGCTTTTTTTCACAGTGCCCTAAGTTATAGATATTAGATTCCTGGTTCTATCACTACCATCTCAACCACTGAATCATGTGGCCGTTTTGAAACACTGCAAAGAAAATGGTACCTTGTGAAGTAAAATGGTCTTAAATATAGTTCATTAATCTAATATTTCTCTTGTTGAGATTGTTATAACCTTAATTTAAGTTAAGGTCATTTAACTTCTTTCTAAACATTTTTACTTATCTGCCACTATAATGAGATCATTTTACAATTTTTAATTGCCTAAAACAAGAAAAATGTCTAGAAATAAGCTAGATAAATTTATAATTATTGCACGAAATATGGGAAATATTAGATATATCAGCTGGATTTAAGATTATTTCACTTGACAAGATACTATTTTTTGAATTCCTCTTTATCACAAAGCCTTAAACTGACTTGTCCAGCTCACATAGTGTGGGTTGAAATGTGTCAAATTTCCTTCTAAACACTAGCGTGAAATAAGCAAGGCGTGTACTGCAGATCCTTCCCTCAGCAGCCCTGAGTTCGAGTCCTGTGGAGCAGTGAGAGGAATGTTAAGTTTCTAATACAAAGCAGTGCAGCGCTGCAGGGAGACAACAGGACCACAACCTGGGAGAAGATCCGTTATGAAGTTAATGGAGAAGCTACAGCGTATCTGCAGGAGTGCAACAGTGCATTACTCCTGTCTGACGCTGATGCTGCTGCCCTGAGGCTTATACGTGTGCCCATGGAGGGGGAACGAGGCAGTGATGCTAATTAGGACTGCTGGGTGGATTCCAGGTTGCCAGGTTGAAGGAGTATTGAATGTGATGGGTGGTGAGACAGGGAAATGACTCTATAGGGTTGGGATTATGATTGTGGCACATCACTGAGTGAGTATGTGCTTCACGTGACCACCTCAGAATCCATGCACAGGGCAATTATGAAAATGAGGTAACGGGAAAAAAACTGTTGAGGCATTTAAGAAATCCAAGACTGTCAGTGCACACTACTGAGACCACCCTTTGTTTAGTTTATTTCCAGTCAAAACAGCCAGTACAAGCCATTCATTCTTCAAAAGATCAAATATAAGAGAGTTCATTTGATTTAAGTAAGAAGAGGAATAACAGGAGTTTCCAAAAACTTCAGAGAGTTCAGAGAGGGGACGTTAACCCTAAAAACCACCTGGAAGAGCTGGTTGACCCCAAAACTGCCCCCATCAGATAAAAAGCACCTTGATCTTTGAGAGAGAGGAGAAAATCAAGCTGCTTCAGATCTGAAAACATCCACAGGTGTTTCTGTCCATCCTTCCACTGTGAGAAGACCACTCAGCACTGTGGGTCTGAAAGGATGTGTAGCTGATCAAGATGAACCTCACTGAGAAAAGGAGACAGACACATCAACCAAAGAAGCTGAACGATGGGCTGACCACCCCAGAGTCCAGACCTCAGCACCACTGAATGGGTTTGATCACTTCAGAAAATCATCAACCAGCTTCTCAGACTGAGCTTTGGAGGTGTGTCTGCAGATTCTTTGAAGAGCTGAAAGTGAGGCTCCTAAGAAGAACGGAAGCTGGAATGAAGGGAAAGAGAGACTCACTGACCCACACAGCTGAGAGGAGATTTAGCTGTTGAGGCGTCCGTGTGATTTCCTGTTTAATATGTGATTTCTGCTTTTCTTGACATGGAAAAATGAAGAACCCAATTTTTTAATCTGCATCTTAGCTGGAAAATCAATGAATGGGCACTCTACTGTAGGTTTATTGACATTGAAGTGGTGAGGTTCTGAGGTGGGTTCCCAAGTGCTCTTATACCTGCAGTACCTTCTGATTCTGCAGATAAATGGTATCTCGGTTTTATATCACCTTTGGTCCTTGCTTGAGCTGTGAAAAAGCTAATGTTCCTCTCTGTTTCTGGCTCTCTGGACCAGACCTGCTCAATCACATCATGTCTGTCTATATGTGTCACTCCACTTCCTGCTGTGATGATTACCAGCCCCTGATTACATCACCCAAAGTTCAAGCCTCCTGACCTCTGCTGAACATCTCGGAGTCTTTAATCAACAGTCTGTCTCATTCCTTTTGAACTCTTCACCCTCATGGTCTCCAATTTGCCTCCAAACCTGTGTGTTGGTCATCTCTATTTGTTTTGTACTCACTGACCTCTCTACTAAGACAAGCTATTGCTGGCACCTGGTTTCAGGTGGTCTAAGCTGGTCTTCGATGTTCATTAGCTAGATTCTTGCTGGTCTAAGGGCTTGTTTGGGCTCTCACTCATTTTCAGCAAAAAAACACATGAAATCTGATCCAAAGACCACTGCGCGATGAGGTCAGAAGGCCTGCCCTATTGCCAGGAATGTTTTGGGACACTTTGTGTTGGCTCTGGGTTTTAAAAGCTGATTTTAAAACATGCACCTGTGTTTACTTACTGTCTGATCTTGGTTCTCTGGTTCTGTTCATTTAGGACTGGCGGCTTCTTCAGCCTCCTCTGTTAAAGGGAAGGGAGAAAGGCCTGATATTAATATAAAAAACTATGTTAAATATAAGCAAGTGACATACTTACCGGTCAGCCATAACATTCTGATCACCTCCTTATGCTCATTGTCCATTTTATCAGCTCCACCTACTGTATAGCTGCACTTTGTAGTTCTACAGTTACAGACTGTAGTCCATCTGTTTCTCTGATACTTTGTTACCCTGTTCTTCAGTGGTCAGGACTCCCATGGACCCTCACAGAGCAGGTCCTATTTGGGTGGTGGATCATTCTCAGCACTGCAGTAACACTGACGTGGTGGTGGTGGCGTTAGTGTGTGTGGTGCTGGTGCGAGTGGATCAGACACAGCAGTGCTGCTGGAGTTTTTAAACACTGCATCCACTCACTGTCCACTCTATTAGACACTGCTACCTTGTCGGTCCACCTTGTAGATATAAAGTCAGAGAAGACAGCTCATCTGCTGCTGCACAGTTTGTGTTGGTCATCCTCTAGTCCTTCATCAGTGGTCACAGGATGCTGCCCACAGTACGCTGCCCACAGGAGGCTGCCCACAAGACACTGTTGGCTGGATATTTTTGGTTGGTGGACTGAAAAGATCCATCACCTGGCTGGTGATGTCTGGACACACAAATCTGATATCACTTGTGTAGTATTGGGTTAATGCCATAGGCAGGAACCATTGTTCACTTAACGGTTGACCGGGGGAACCTAAAAAACAGGAGTCAGAGTTCTAAAGTGAAGCCTGTGTGTGTGTTGTTGCCTCTCAGTCTTCATAAGGTTTAATACTGAACCTAGATGACAGAACATGGTGTCAGAAGTGGGATGGGAGTAAGTTCTCCAACGTTTCGTGTAATACCACGGGTGAAGTAAATAAAAACAAAACTGACAAAAACAGGGTTACCGCACGGTTGGTGCTTGGACCCCTATAAGCGCCACCCGATACCTGCCAGTTTGGGGAGGCATATACAAGCGGTTCAGCAAATTCACGTTCAAGGCTGAAGACGGGCCCAAGTGGATCAAACGCTTCGAGAGGTTTCGGATAGCATCAGGTCTGGAAACGCAAGCGGACGAAAACCAGGTGAACGCAATTAAGTACGCGATGGGAGAAGAGGCTTAGGATATTCTGACCTCTCTGCACCTGAGTCCAGCTGAAGCAAGCGATTTCCACGAGGTCAAAAACAGGTTGGATGCTCACTTTATAACTCGCAGGAATGTTATATTTGAAAGAGCCAAGTTTAACCAAAGGCAACAGGAGCTGGTTGAATCAGTTGATTGTTTTATTACTGCATTGCACTGTCTGGCCGAGCATTGTGGATACAGAGAGCTACATGATGAAATGGTGAGAGACAGGCTAGTAGTTGGACTAAGAGACACAAAACTGTCAGAACATCTACAAATGGACCCTGAATTAACACTCGCCAAAGCCGTTACCAGAGCTCGACAGAGTGAGCAAGTGAAAAAGCAACAAGAAGTGCTTAAGAAAAATTTAAAAGGCGACACACTGAACACGCAGCTTGACAGCATGCAGCTCAAGCAGCGAGGGGGTATTAAACACACACCAGTCAAGCTACAGTCATCCCAATCAGGTATGAGGGTGGCACAGAAAAAGTATACCAAACCTTCACAGTGTAAAAGGTGTGGTGATATAAAAGGACATGGCATGCAGCAATGTCCAGCTAGAGAAGCGGTGTGTAACCATAGCAAAAAGAAGGGACATTATGCCAGAGCTTGTCATGCCAGAAAGTCCAGTCAGGTGAACATTGCATTACTTACTGAAGATGGAGAGGATGAGGTTGCATTCCTTGGCTCACTTATGGCTGATACAGACAAAGGTCCATGGATGACAGAAATAAAAATAAAGGGAAAATTCACAGCCACCCTGCAGAAAGGACAAAAGAGCATAAAACAGGATGTCTATGTTGTGAAGGATCTGGCGACACCACTATTAGGTCGTCCAGCTGTCACAGCACTGCAGTTAGTCACTAGGTTGGAGGAAGTCAATCTAGATAATGAGGAAGCAGTAAAATCTGAATTTCCAAAGCTGTTTAGTGGTCTAGGAAAGATGCAGGGAGAGTACAAAATCGTATTGAAGCCTGGTGCTAAACCCTTCTCTCTGTCCACCCCTAGACGCATTTCACTCCCTCTCATGCCTAGAGTTAAAGAACTAAATCCCATGGAGCAACAAGGAGTCATCTCCAAAGTGGAACAGCCAACTGAATGGTGTGCACCTATGGTGGTTGTACCTAAGGAAACGGGCAAGGTGAGAATTTGCACAGATCTCACAGAACTGAACAAATCTGTCTTGAGGGAGAGACACCCACTTCCCTCAGTAGAACACACACTAGGACAGCTGGCTGGAGCCAGAGTGTTTTCAAAGCTGGATGCGAATTCAGGGTTCTGGCAGATCCCACTTTCCAAAGAGCCCTCTCTACTTACCACGTTCATAACCCCATTTGGACGGTATTGCTATAACCGCTTGTGTTTCGGAATTTCCTCTGCTCCTGAGCACTTTCAGAAGCGTATGACACAACTCCTTGAGGGTCTAGAGGGTGTTCTGTGTCAGATGGATGACGAGCTCATCTGGGGAGCCACATAAAACAGCAGCATGATGAGAGGCTACAGGCAACACTGTCACGACTTCAGGAGGCTGGGGTCACACTCAATGAAAAATGTGAGTTCTTCAAGAGCCAAATCAAGTTCCTGGGGCAAATTATTGAGGCATCTGGGGTGAGGGCAGACCCGGAAAAAGTGAAGGCAGTGAAAGCCATGAGAGAACCTGAAAACATCAGTGAGGTGAGAGGACTGCTGGGGATGATAGAGTGGGGCAAAAAAGTATTTAGTCAGCCACTGATTGTGCAAGTTCTCCTACTTAGATGAGAGAAGTCTGTAATTTTCATCATAGGTACATTTCAACTATGAAAGACAATATGTGAAAAAAATCCAAGAATTCACACTGTAGGATTTTTAAAGAATTTATTTGTAAATTATTATGGAAAATAAGTATCCATCCATCCATCCATCCATCCATCCATCCATCCATCCATCCATCCATCCATCCATCATCTTCTGCTTCTCTGGGCTTCGGGTCGCGGGGGCAGCATCCTGAGCAATGAGGCCCAGACCTCCCTTTCCCCAGCCACTTCCACTAGCTCCCTGGGAGGGATTCCGAGGCGCTCCCAGGCCAGCTGGGCGATATAGTCATGCCAGCATGTCCTGGGTCTTCCCTGGGGTCTCCTCCCTGGTGGACTTGCCTGTGACACCTACCAAGGGAGGCGTCCAGGAGGCATCCTAACAAGATGCCCGAACCACCTCAACTGGCTCCTCTCAACGTGGAGAAGCAGCGGCTCTACTTTGAGTCCCTCCCGGATGCCCGAACTTCTCACCCTATCTCTAAGGGAGAGTCCAGCCACCCTACGGAGGAAACTCATTTCGGCCGCTTGTATTCGCGATCTCGTTCTTTCGGTCATTACCCAAAGCTCATGACCATAGGTGAGGGTGGGAACGTAGATCGACCAGTAAATCGAGAGCATTGCCTTATGGCTCAGCTCTTTCTTTACCACAACAGACCGGTAAAGAGCCCGCATCACTGCTGACCCAGCACCAATCCGCCTGTCAATCTCCCGCTCCCTTGTACCATCACTCGTGAACAAGACCCCGAGATACTTAAACTCCTCCACTTGAGGCAAGAGCTCATCCCTGACCCAGAGAGGGCTCTCCACCCTTTCCCGCGTGAGAACCATGGCCTCGGATTTGGAGGTACTGATCCTCATCCCGGCTGCTTCACACTCGGCTGCAAACCGATCCAGTGACAACTGAAGTTCACAGCCTGATGTCCCCAATAGGACCACATCATCTGCAAACAGCAGCGATGTGACCCTGAGGTCACCAAACCGGACACCCTCCATCCCCTGACTGCGCCTAGAAATTCTATCCATAAAAATTATGAATAGAATCGGTGACAAAGGACAGCCCTGAAGGAGTCTAACTCTCACTGGGAACAAGTCTGTCGGCCATGCGAACCAAACTCCTGCTTTGTTTGTACAGGGCCTGAATGGCTCGTAGCAAAGAGCCATGTACCCCATGTACCCCGTGTCAGCCAAGACAGCCCCACAACATCCAACCGCCAAGGAGCTTCTTAACTACCTTAGCGACTTCGGCCTCAGTAATGGACAAGCCTATTCCCGTGTCCCCAGACTCTACCTCCTCACTGGAGAACGTGTTGGTGGGATTGAGAAGGTCCTCAAAGTATTCCTTCCACCACCCAATGACATCTTCAGTCGAAGTCAGCAGCACACCATCTCCACTATATACAGTTCTAGTGGCACACTGCTTTCCCCTTCTGAGTCGCCTGACGGTTTGCCAGAATCTTTTCGGAGCCGACTTAGTCACTTTCCAAGGCCTCACCGAACTCTTCCCACACCCGGGTTTTTGCCTTGGCAACGACTGAAGCCGCAGATTGCTTGGCCTGTCGATACCTGCCAGCTGCCTCTGGTGTCCTACAGGCCAACCATGCCCGGTAGGACTCCTTCTTCAGCTTGACGGAAAATAAGTATTTGGTCAATAACAAAAGTTCAACTCAATACTCTGTAACATAACCTTTGTTGGCAATGACAGAGGCCAAACGTGTCCTGCAAGTCTTCACCAGGTTTGCACACACTGTAGCTCATATTTTGGCCCATTCCTCCTGCAGATCTCTAGAGCAGTGATGTTTTAGGGCTGTCGCTGGGCAACATGGACTTTCAACTCCCTCCATAAATTTTTGGTGGGGTTGAGGTCTGGAGACTGGCTAGGCCACTTCAGAACCTTGAAATGCTTTTTACGGAGGCACTCCTTCATTGCCCGAGCGATGTGTTTGGGATCATTGTCATGCTGGAAAACCCAGCTACGTTCCATCTTCAATGCTCTCACTGATGGAAGGAGGTTTTGGCTTCTCACGATACATGGCCCCGTTCATTCTTCCCTTAACATGGATCAGTTGTCCTGTCCCCTTTGCAGAAAAACAGCTCCAAAGCAGTAGGTATGGTGTTCTTGGGATGCAACTCAGCATTCTTCTTCCTCCAAAAATGACGAGTTGAGTTTTTACCAAAAAGTTCTATTTTGATTTCATCTGACCACATAATATTCTCCCAATCCTCTTCTGGATCATCCATATTGCAAACTTCAGACGGGCCTGGACATGTACTGGCTTAAGCAGGGTGACACGCCTGGCACTGCAGGATTTGAGTCCCTCTCGGTGTAGTGTGTTACTGAGGGTAGCCTTTGTTACTTTGGTCCCAGCTCTCTGCAGGTCATTCATCAGGTCCAGGTCTGCAGGTTCTCATGATCATTTTGATCCCATGGGATGAGATCTTGCGTGGATCCCAGATCGAGGGAGATAATCAATGGTCTTGTATGTCTTCCATTTTCTTACAATTGCTCCCACAGTTGATTTATTCACACCAACCTGCTTGCCTATTGTAGATTCACTCTTCCCAGCCTGGTGCAAGTCTACAATTTTCTTCCTGGTGTCCTTCGACAGCTCTTTGGTCTTGGACATGGTTAAGTTTGGAGTCTGACTGTTTGAGGCTGTGGACAGGTGTCTTTTATACAGATAACGAGGTCAAACAGGTGCCACTAATGCAGGTAACGAGTGGAGGACAGAAGAGCTTCTTAAAGAAGAAGTTACAGGTCTGTGAGAGCCAGAAATCTTGCTTGTTTGTGGGTGACCAAATAATTATTTTCCACCATAATTTACAAATAAATTCTTTAAAAATCCTACAATGTGATTTTCTGGATTTTTTTTCTCATATTGTCTCTCATAATTGAAGTGTACCTATGATGAAAATTACAGACCTCTCTCATCTTTCTAAGTAGGAGAACTTGCACAATCAGTGGCTGACTAAATACTTTTTTACCCCACTGTAAATCATCTGGGGAAATTTCTACCTCATCTGGCCAAGAAGACCCGTCCACTCAGAGACCTGTTGAAGAAGTCAAACATGTGGGCATGGGGGTCCCAACAGCAGGAGGCCTTTGACAGAATCAAAGAGGAGCTAACAACGCCACCTGGACTGGCATTATATGACAGACAACATCTCCGAATGAGACTGTTGAGGTTCTCATATACAATATCACATATGGCTGGCAAGAATATTGCGACAGCAGATATACTTTCTAGGGCCCCTGTAAGCAACACTGAAGATGAGCTACAGCAGGAAGAAATAGACCTGTATGTTGAAACGGTCATGGCAAGCCTTCCAGCTACAGAGCCTAGGCTACAAGAAATCAGGACACATTAAGACAGTGACCCTACACTTTGTCAGCTTAAGAAACATTGTGTGGATGGTTGGTCTGACAGATTTTCCATCAAAAGGGAGATTAAACCCTATCTGCCCTTCTCAGGTGAATTCACGGTGCAGAATGGAATGCTACTCAGAGGAGAAAGAATTGTCATTCCAGTATCACTCCGTGTAGATATACTAAACAAGCTGCATGAGGGACAATTAGGCCTAACAAAATGCAGAGAGAGAGCCAAACAATCAGTGTGGTGGCCTGGCCTTAGTAAAGAATTGCAACAGCTGATAGAGAACTGTGACACATGTGCTTGCGAGAGAACAAACTTGAAAGAACTGATGCTGCCTACATTGTTTCCAACACGACCGCGGTCCACAGTAGGAGCAGATATGTTCCAGTATAACAACCAGCACTACTTAATTGTTGTAGACTATTTTTCTAGATTCTTTGAAGTCACAAAGATGTCAACAACAACTTCGGAAGTGTTACATGCTCATGCACGTGGACAGTTTTTGCATGTTTTGCAGTTGTGGGCTCAGCCTCTGAAGGAGCTGCTCCTGAAAAGTGGGTGGAGCCTTGTTGGAGCCTTATCCTTATAAAAGCTGCCCCTAGGGGGGAATGAAGAGCAAGAGGGAGAGACAGACCACCAGAGGACAGCCACAGAAGAGCAGTTTAGGCCATGCTGCTCTGAACACAAAATGCTCTGAACACAAACTACTCTGATAGTTAACATGGTTGAATCCAGTAAAATTCCCATGCTTATATGTTTTGAAGAAAAACAGAGTTTTGTTTTATTTCTCTTGAGCTGGGCAGGTAAGGAAGGGTGCGCCCATACATGCCTTCATATTCATGTAGGCCTCTAATTGTGTAGTCACATTAGGTAAGGGGCGGGCACCATCCTGTGTATGTTTTCATTTATTAGAGTAGGTTTCGAGTAGTTAGTTATTTGTTTTTTTTATTTATTTACTAAGGTAAGAGTATTTTTGGATTTAGTTAGTTTAAGGTTGGTTTTCTTTTATGTTCTTTCTTTTGGTGCCGTCCACGGTCCAGCTCTTGTTTTGTTTGTTTTCTTGGTCATTTTGTTTCTGTATATATTGTATATGTATGTATAAACAAAACAAAACAGCTGGTTTGGTGATAGTAAACGGTTGAAGCTACTAAGTTGTTTGTGGTTCTCCCTCGTCAACTGTTGCTTGCAATTTATACCCAGCCATATGTTTAGTCAGCCATCTTCCCATGTTATAGACTCCTCTTACCCCTAGACAGATACCGAGGGGTTGTAACAGGAAGCAACAATCCAGCACATCAAATCAATCTTCACCCGTCACGGAATCCCAGAGGTGGTGCGCTCGGACAACATGCCACAGTTTTCATCTGAGTGCTTCCGACACTTCGCAAAGGACTGGGGCTTTGATCATGTGACATCTAGTCCTCGCTTTCCACAGAGCAACGGGGAGGCGGAGAGAGCCATAAGAACAATCAAAAATCTACTGAAAAAATCAGCAGATCCATATCTCGCTCTCATGGCCTACCGTGCTGCCCCACTGGCCAACGGATACAGTCCCCCTGAGCTTCTCATGGGCAGGAAGATAAGAACACCTGTTCCTGTCATCCCATCTCAACTCAAGCCAAGGTGTGTGGACATGGAAAAGCTGAAGAAAACAGAAAACATATACAGACAAAAGCAGAAATGCAATTATGACCGCAGACATAAGACGCACTACATGGAACATCTCTACCCAGGCAGACACGTGTGGATAAAAGACACTGCAGAGCGGGGCACAGTGGTGTCTACTGCTGCCACACCCAGATCTTACCTAGCGGAGACACCAGAACGCATCCTACGGAGAAACAGGTTCCATCTCTCTCCAACACCAGTGGCACCTGAACACACAACCAGCCTACCCGACACGTCATCTGAGGAACACACCACATCAGAGACTGCACGGGCGCTTAACTCACCAAATGGCAGAGATGGACAGCAGCAGCTGATCCAAACACCAGTGCGCCGATACCCAGTCAGAGAGAAAAAGGTCCCTGGTTACTTGAAGGACTTTGTTTGCACTTAGTGGAAGATAGATCAAAGGCTGAGTGAGCCTGGGGCAGAATAATCCCCACACTCAGCAGAAGGGATGGGCAGTCTACCCCACCCTTCTTTAGGAAAAGGGGAAAAAAAGAGGCAAATAACTAAAATAAATGTTTTGCTTTAATTGTTAAATTGTCAAATAGCATCAATAACTGTTAATAGTAAAGTAAAAAGAAAAGATCTGTACATGTTGTGGAACAGTCTGTTTAGTAGAGTAATCCTAGAAGGATGAATGGAGTACTTTTATTTCAGAAACGGGGATGTAGTATTAGGTTAATGGCATAGCCAGGAACCATTGTTCACTTAACGGTTGACCGGGGGAACCTACTTGCAGACAGTGGGCTGTTGTTGTCTCTCAGTCTTCATAAGGTTTAATACTGAACCTAGACCACAGAACAACTTGTAGATAACAGAACAGACAGTCAGCTAAAAAGATCTGATTTGAGAAACAAATCTGATTTACCTGCAGTCTGAACACAGACTAAGATGGTCAAGGCCTTTGACCAACTGGACATTCAGCTGAACTAGACAAAAACATCCCCTGTGTTGATTATGATGGTCAAAACAAATAAAAACGTTTGCTGCAGTATTTGATTACCTCTGTTAAATGTCACTCATATTACCTTCACTTTAATGTCCATTCAGATGAAAGCTGGCTCTACCTTTGAGTTTTCGTGTTTAAGATTTCTTCCTGGCTCCAGTCGAGTTCCTCGTCACTCTTACTTTTAACTTTGTCATTAAAGGTCTAAACTTGGCGTTCTGTAAAGGAGCTTTTGACAGTGTCTTTTGTAAAATATCTATTATATTTAAACACCATGCAGTGCTCCAACCCTTAAACTGTCTGATTATGTGTGTAACAGCACAGTAATATGTTGGATCTGCTGGTATTGAAATGAAATTCCATTCATTTTAAAAATGACTGCATAATTAATGGCAGAGTGGTCAGATGTGAAATCATTGTAAAGAGAGTCAGACGTCTTTACAGTGGTGGTGATGGGAACCAGGCATCGCCATGACTACAACACAGATATAGACATTTTATTTACCATCCAGAACCACCAAAGAACCTACACAAGTTTATATGGAATGTTGATGATGGAAAATAGTGGAACATCTGGAATAATCAGTTTTCTTTGGGGACTATTTTGTTGCACAGTGCCCTGCATGTCTCCCTCCACCGTGAATGGAATTTAAGTTCTCTAAACTATCATAAAATGGTGTCTCAGTCATCAGGCAGTGAATTCAGAACAATCTCATGTAGGATCTTTCTGTGAGGAGCTTTTAGAGGGGGACGTCTGGTTCCTATCACCACCACTGTGAACAGTTCTGACTCGGTCAGTTTATCTAGAACAGAGCGTTTCACACCAAACCGCTCTGAATGACTCTGTTTACATCTTAATAATTGAAATAAGCAGATATTTAGAAAAACTGTCACAATTAGATTTTAGGAAAGAAGTAATACATAGTGAAATAGATTCTTGGAAAAGGATCAAGATGTTCCTGTGTAGACACACAAGCTGTTAACTGCTTTGTTTGCATCCCGAGGGTCTGATAAAGACCAACAGACCATCTTTACCCCTCCCCAATAATGAGAACTCTTGCAGTTGAAGTGTTAAAGTTATAAACTGCAATCTGACACTAGATCACTGCCTGCTGATGTGAAAACAGAAAGACTGACACTCAAGGATGTTCCTGAATGACAGTCATTGATGTGCTTGAGGTCCAGCCATGAGAACCCTGCCCGAGACCTCAGTGCTGCCTGTATTATATCGAATCAGCACCATATAAAAGGCTAAACATTTTTTAAATTCATCAATGAGCTTGTGGCCAAACCTTGGCAGATACTTTCCTAACAGTGACTTTCACTGCCCAGACCTCCTGGAATAATCAGGACTTGCTTTTCTTGGATAAACTCCTGATGCAATCACATGCAACAAGAGCAGAAGAAGGCTGCTCGAGGTTAAGTGTTGACTTATAGAATGAAAAATGATTAAAATAATAATGATTAAAAATTCTTACTTTCAGATTCAAGGCCAGCTTCTGCTCCTACACAGCCTCCTTTTCCCATGAGTGCTTCTCAGAAGATGGGATTCAGGGGAAGGACAAAGAAAACAAGAGCACTCAAGGATGCTGAATCCATGGACATCATGAGTGACCAACTTCATCATCACATGGCAGGAGCTGGACACCCACAGCAGGACTCTTTTAAGGTGATGAACATTTTCCGGTGGGTTCACATGAATTCTGATGTCTGTGAAACTGATTGTTTACAAAAACTACATGAAACATCTGTTCTGAAGCATGAAGAGATATTCAGAACTACAGTAGGAGAACGAGTAACTGAGTTACAGAAACCTAATGGGACAGGAATAACGCTATGACCCTTAAAACTGCTTATGATAAAACAGCATATCATTATTATTATTATTATTAGCATGCTATCGTTCTAATGAGGAACCTCTACACTGAACAACAAGCCACAGCCATGACAGAAACACAGTGGTTCCACATTATCAAAGGAGATAAAGATGGGTGTAGAGAGAGCTGAATGGGTGGGGCTAAACTGCTGTAGCTGAATGGGCAGGGTTAAACTGCAGTAGGCTGAATGGGTGGGACTAAACTGCTGTAGCTGAATGGGTGGGGCTAAACTGCTGTAGGCTGAATGGGTGGGGCTAAACTGCTGTAGCTGAATGGGTGGGGTTAAACTGCTGTAGGCAGAATGGGTGGGGCTAAGCTGCTATAGCTGAATGGGTGGGGCTAAACTGCTGTAGGCTATTTATCAGAAACACCCACCATGCTGGTGCACTTTTACAGTTGCAGACTGTAGTCCATTAGTTTATCAGCCCTGTCTACCCCAATCATCACTGAAAACAGACCACCACCTGTGCAGATCTTATTTGGGTGGTGGTCCATTCTCTGCACTGACATGGTAGTGTGTGTGTGTCATTGATATGATTGTATCAGACACAGCGTTACAGCTGCAGTCAGTGAATGTGTTTACATGCCCTCAATAATCTGATCCTATTCGGATTTCTGCAGTTATATAATTATTCTAATGGTCGTGTAAGCAGCCCACTCTGATTTCTCAGATTGGAGTAAGGTCTATAAGTCTGATTAATAAGTCCAATAAAGAGGCTGGATTTTAGCTCAGTAATCAGATTTCTCATTGCTGTGAACTTGTACTCTGATTTCTTTAGGATTTCTCAGTCTGAGCATGTGCAAAAACACGCTGCAGTACTGGAAATAAGTGAGCAGCATCGATCAAAATGATCAACCACCCAAATAATATCTGGTCAGCTGTAGTCCAATGTTGGCCCTAAGATGGTCCTGCAGTGGTCTCCTTCCACTGAAGGACAAAGTAGAGGGGAACTGTTAAAATATGCAGAGAAAGATGAATTAACACACAATTTGTTAATGCACTATCGGTCAGTTTCCAATATTTTGCACCTGTCTATGTTAAACTCATACTGGTTTGTTAAGTGAACCATGTTCATGTTTTAGCTTTAGCCAAGATACATACACTTAAAAAATCAGGCATCCTGAAACTCACACTGCATATACACATATCTGTAGCAGGACTGACTCATTTATTTATTCATTATTCCATCAATCATTCATTCAATCAGTCAACATTATAAGAAGCAACACATCAATGAATTAAAGATATACAGGTGGTGATTTACATGCAGGTGAGAGTGCACGACGGACCTTGGAATGATGGAAAAATTTGAAATATTTCATGAATTTTGGCAAGAAGCCGTTCCTTTAAGCCATGATTAATATACAATAAGCTTCAGTGATGAGAAAACATACTGATTACCAGTGAGGTCTCCCAAAGAGGAGAACAGTAAGAACTATTAAATAATACATTTAACTCCTATAATAATTGTGGTGGAGTGGTATTTATTTATTCTCTTTCCTTTAGTTGCTCTCACTCCATCCAGGCTGTTTGTACTGTCTGGTTGAAAATTCTACTTTCTTTTTCAGAAAACAAACTTAAAAAGAGAGCAATAAGAGCTTTTGGGGGGCAGAGCCACCCAGAATTTCTAGGGAGGTCTCTGAAAATAAATTTATGATGATCTGTTCGTTTGGAAAAAATAAACACTCAAATCCAGACTCAGTGAAGCTGATTGTTTATCTGTTTCCCCCACAATCAGCTTCTGTCTCTGGTAGTCTTAACTAACTAGAGCTGCAGCTCTGCTCTGCCTCAGGGTGGTGCTGTAGCAGACCAGTTCACCCAGTTGGTCCTTCATAGTCTAGAAACCGTAACTCTGCTTGGATTCCTCTGAAAAAAATTTCCAATGAGCTGCAGCAGATCTGAAAACCAGAAAACTCACCCAGTTTCCCAAGAGTTTGGAGTGAAGAGTGACTGTTCCTCATTCCTCACCCTGAAGACAGAATTCTGTGTAACTACATCACATACTCTTCAGTTGTTCACCTTTGAGTTTTTTAAGTCACTAAAATAAGCACAAAGGAATTTTCAACCAGACAGTACAAACAGCTCACCTAGATTAAGTGACAGGAACTGATTGCAGTTAGAATAAGTATTTATAATTGGATTACTTAAGTGCAAACAATGCAGAGGTGGGATCAAGTCACTAAGCTGCAAGTAAAAAATAAGTCTCAAGTCTTCACACTCAGGCCCTGAGTCAAACCCCAAGTCAAGAAAGTCAAGTCCCAATTCAGTACAGGTGAGTCTCAAGTCAAGTCCCAAGTCAATAGGCCTGATCTTTGAGTCCTAAACAAGTCAGTCTGCATTATTTAGCTGATTTAAGGCCACAACACTGAATAACAGTAACAGTACTGAATTTAAAAAAACGTAATATTTGAAGATAATCTTTGATGATTTTTGGGGACTGTGGGATGTTTGCCGAGAGGGATGACATGAGGTCACAAAAAATACAGTTCAGGGCAGCACTGGGTCGATTTTATTATAACTCTCTCAGAAAAAAGATAAACCAAATCAAGGATCCCACCAGGGAGGGCGTTCAGTCTCTTTACAGACAACCAGCTCTCTCTATACTACTGCAGGGGGACCACGGTTCAGTCTCCAGCAGGTCGGCCCAGGGAGCCTGGCAGGTTTAGTCCCCTAGCAAAGTCGAGGGAGATAAACAACAACAAAAAAGGAAACAAAACAAGAGGCGTTAGTTCAGACACCTTCCATGGGGCCATCTCCAGGCCAGGCATGTGATATTTGGGACTCCGCTCCTGTAGCCATGTGGCTGCCAGCTGTCCCCAGCACGTGGAGCTGGGTTTTGACAGCTGCTGTCAGAGCAGGACCGGCGAGAGCCCCGGAGTGGTCACAGGGACATTGTGCACACAGGATTAAAATAAAAACTAGGACCATACTAAAACTGGCTAAGCCATCTAAAAACAATGGTTAGTTTGAACTGAATTAAGATGACCGTGCCAAACAAAGTTTACAGCAAAATGACGGTGAATGTGACTTTTTTCACCAGCACCTTCTTATTTGAATTTTCTGTTCCACCTTAAATGGTGCAGCAGTTACGTTCCGGCACTTCACTGCTGCACCATTTAAGGTGGAATGGCGAATTTTAATATGAAGCTGGTGAATAACTAGTCAACTTCAGCCTTGTCGTAAATGTCGTGCTTGTTTTACGAGCAGTAGCTGTTAAAATCGGTAGAACAGAGATGCTGTGTTTATTTTGTTTTGCTACCCTGAGGAAAACAGTCAGATGACCTGATGAGTTTCTCCAGTAAGTCTGGAGTTTAAGTGCTGAGTGAGTGCTCATTGATGCTTTGCATGTTTATAGGCTATGGAGGTGAACTTGAGCTCTTCACTTAAGTCTTCACTTGTCTTCTGAAATAAAATAAGCCCAGCATAAACACAGTGACCGACAGGACAATGACAACAGGAATTCACAGCAAATTCATTCAGATGAAAAATAATTGACTGTGTAGAGTTCACGTTTCTGCCACTTTGAGTCTCATATTTCTAAGTCCGAGTCAGAGTCCGAGGCACTGGTGTTGAAGTCAAAGTCAAGTTGCAAGTCTTTCTCGATTTTCTCGAGTTGAGTCTAAAGTCATCAAATTTGTGACTTGAGTGAGTCTCAAGTCCAAGTCAATATGATTCAATTCCACACGTCTGAAATAATGGCAGTGTTCACTCAATATCAGATATCTTGAGTTTGAGGCTCATTGAAGCCACAGCCATCCATAACTGGGAGCCCAAAAATACCTTGTGAGACTGTATAACAATAAAAGTGTAAATTACATTAAAAAATATTCCTGCATTCTGAATTTTTGACTAAATTAACAGGTGTAAATTGAGTGAAATCTAGTTCCCTTAAGTTAACTAAAAAAACGTAGTGTAAGGAGTTGCCTTATGATTTTGAGGTGAAACTTCATTTTTTACATTGAGAAGAATTTATTATTCATTACTACTTTTTCCTCAGCTTCCTCATAAAACTACACATCCTCAGCAACTCGTACAAAACATGTACTTCATTTGCCGCCACAACAGGCACCTATGACTTTGCAGCCACAGCTCCGATCAGCTGCATCGACAATGGAGGCACGGAACAGGGCCCACTCAGACTCTATGTCACCAGCCTCCCTCAGTATGTGGTCGAAGTTTTGTCGGATGTGGGAGTTGAAGATCTTTCTGGTAGGTTCCTCTGCCAGACAACTTGTTTGGGTCTGCCGGGTCTGTCCGGTATTTTCCCCCACTATCTCATCCAACTCACCACTAGGTGGTGATCGATTGACAGCTCCACGCAACTCTTCACCCAGGTGTCCAAAACACATGGTCGCAAATCCGATGACACAACTATGAAGTCGATCAACGAACTGTGGCCTAAGGTGTCCTGATGCCATGTGCACTTATGCACACCTTTTTGAACATGGTGTTTGTTATGGACAGACTGTGGCGAGCACAGAACTCCAGTAACAAAACACCACTCGGGTTCAGATCAGGGAGGCCGTTCCTCCTAATCACACCCTTCCAGGTCTCAATGTCATTGCCCACGTGAGCGTTGAAGTCACTTAGCAAGACAATGGAGTCCCCACAGGGGGCACTTTCCAGTACCCCCTCCAGATTCTCCAAGAAGGCCAGGTACTCCGAACTGCCATTTGGTGCATAAGCACAGACAACAGTCAGAGCCCGTTCCCGACACGAAGGCACAGGGAAATAACCCTCTTGTCCACCGGAGAAAACCCCAATGTACAGGCGCTGAGCCGGGGAGCTATGAGTAAGCCCAACACCTGCATCTCCAGCACCTGCCCAACGCCTCTCACTCTGGACAACCCCAAAATGGAATAAGGTCCAAGCCCTCTTGAGAGAGTCTGTTCCAGAATCCCTGCCATGTGTTGAGGTAAGCCCAACTATATCTAGTTGGTATCTCTCAGCCTCATACACTAGCTCGGGCTCTTTTCCTGCCAGAGAGGTCACGTTCCATGCTCTGATAGCCAGTTTCAGAAGCCGAGGATAGGAATGCCAAAGCCCCTACCTTCGGCTGCCACCCGATCCACAATGCACTGGACCCCCATGAGCGCCTCTCCCATGGGTGGTGGGTCCATGGGAGAGTGGTCCCATGTAGCTCTTTTGGGCTGAGCCCGGCCGGGACCCATGGGTAAAGGCCTAGCCACCAGGCGCTCGCCGAGGAGCCCCACCCCAGGCCTGGCTCCAGGGTGAGGCCCAGGTAATTCTAAGCGAGGGAAGCTGGGTCCTGATGTTGTTCATGTGGGGTTTTTGGATCACCCTTTGTCTGCCCCATCACCTAGGACCTGTTTGCCTTGGGAGACCCTACCAGGAGCTTTCGCCCCTGTCAACATAGCTCCTAGGATCATGTAGGCATGCAAACCTCTCCACCACAGTAAGGTGGTGATCCAAGGAGAGGAGGCCAGAACTAGATAAACAAAATCATTGGCTTCATATACACACAATTTGTAACAGCAAACATAAATGGGTTATGTTTATGTTTATGTTAGGTTTCCTCCCTTTTAAGGATGCACACAAAACTGTGCTATTACCACCCCCTTGTGGAGAAACTTCAGCTTGCTAAGTTCTACTTTATAATGACCTGTGAATACTCTAAAAGCTGATTCTATAAAAAATGTACATTTTACTATAATAATAAATTTACATGGAGTAATTGTTTCAGTCCTTGATGATATGAAAGGTAACCTCAGTTAAATGTTTCATCATGTTCTACAGTTAATGTCACTTACCTAGTTCAAAAAAATCATTCTAGTGGAAGACGGTCTAAAGTCCTCCAACGAGGAAAGTTTTAGTCGAACAAGTTGCTCTTTGGAAAGGTGGGGAAATGTTTTTAGCGAAAAACACGGTCATGAAAATGTAAACAAAATTAGGCAACTGCTCTGAGTAAACAGACCAAAGTCAGGATGACATACTTATCTTAGGGTAGGGTTAGGGTTACACTGGCTTTATTGTTGTAATATCTTTCAGGCAAAACAGTAATAATGAATAAATTATTAAAACAATATAGTTGAAAGAGATTAGTCAGTCCTTCTGCATTTGAATATTTGAAGACTATTCAAACAAAATATGCTTGTCCTATCAGCAAGAGATGTAAGTGAATGACGAGAACAAAACCAAAAAGCTCCAATTTGCAACGGATATATACTTTAAATGTGGATCTATTCTTCCAAAAGTCAGTGCTATGTGATAGATAGATAGATAGATAGATAGATAGATAGATAGATAGATAGATAGATAGATAGATACGTGTGTGTATATATATATATATATATATATATATATATATATATATACACACAAACACACACACATATGTAATGCTCGTTCCAATGTGCCAAACCAGACCAGAAGCAAGTGAGAACCTGGCCGCCAGGAGCTATCTCTGCTCTTCAGGACTGTTTTGAGCACACTTACTGGGAAATATTCAGAGCAGCAGCAACTACCGGTGACTCCATCAACCTGGAGGAGTACACAGAATCAGTGACTGACTACATCAGCAAGTGCATTGATGATGTTACTGTCTCCAAACCCGTCACAACTCACCCCAACCAGAAACCATGATGGTTTCCAAGGTGTTTTCAGAGGTGCACATGCTGCTGAGAACCCGTGACAAGGCTTTCAAGTCAAGGGACAAAGAAAGCCTCAGCGTGGCACTCAGGTGCCAGCCTCAGGTACTGTGTCTGTCCACTGCTGATGTGCGGAGAACTCTACACAGAGTCAACCCACGAAAAGCACCAGGATCCGACAGCATACCAGGCAGAGTGCTCAGAGAATGCGTCGAACAGCTGGCTGATGTTATCACGGACATATTCAACATCTCTCTGAGTTGACACAACACTGCAGTTGTTCCAACATGCTTCAAGTCCACCATCATCATCCCTGTACCGAAGAAGTCTCCAGTGTCCTGCCTCAATGACTACCATCCTGTTGCACTCACTCTGATCATCATGAAGTGCTTCGAGAGGCTTGTCATGAGACACATTGCCCCAACCGCTCAACAAACGACATCATCTCCACCACACTCCACTCGGCTCTCACCCACCTGGTCAATAAAGACACCTATGTCAGAATGCTGCTCATAGACTTCAGTTCAGCATTCAACACCATCATTCCTCAACAGCTGATTGGAAAACTGAGCCTGCTGGGCCTGAACACTTCCCTCTGTAACTGGCTCTTGGATTTCCTATCCAAGAGACCTCATTTAGTCAGGATAGGAAATAACACCTCCAGCACCACCACACTGAGCACCGGTGCCCCTCAGGGCTGTGTGCTCAGTCCACTGCTGTTCACTCTACTGACACACAACTGTACTGCAAAGTACAGCTCAAACCACATCATCAAGTTTGCTGATGACACGACTGTGGTGGGTCAGATCAGCAAGAATGACGAGTCACCATAAAAAGAGGAGGTGCAGTGGCTAACGGACTGGTGCAGGACCAACAAGCTGTCTCTTAATGTAGACAAAACTGAGGAGATGGTTGCTGACTTCCGAAGACTGTGAGGTGACCACCCCCCACTGAACATCACTGGCTCTGCTGTGGAAATCGTCAGGAGCACCAAGTTCCTCGGTGTCCACATCACAGAGAACCTCACCTCGTCCCTCAACACCAACTCCATAGTCAAGAGAGCCCAGCAGCACCTCTACTTCCTGCAGAGACTGAAGAAGGCTCATCTCCCATCCTCCCATCATCCTCACCATGTTCTACAGGGGGACTCTGGAGAGCATCCTTAGCATCTGCATCATCGCCTGGTTTGGGAATTGCACCGCCTTAGGCTGCAAGACCCTACAGTGTATAGTGAGGACAGCTGAGAAGATCATCGGGGTCTCTCTCCCCTCCATCATGGACATCTACACCACATGTTGTATCCGGAAAGCCACTAGCATTGTGGACACAGAGGGATGGATGGGGTCGTCCACACAGACTTTAGTCATTAAGGTAGACATCTGTGCCACCACTGCCAGACTCTGCAACAGCTTTATTGCTCAAGCGATCATGTTTTTAAACTCACATGGACTGAACTAAATTTGACTGAACACCAGTGACTCTGACTAAAATGCTGTCATTAAAAGGCTATAGTACTGTTACCTTTATTCAGTGTTATTGATTATACAGTGTTATGGTGAAGTGATGTCTATGATTAAACATCGAAGGTTCAGTGACATGCAGGTGATGCTTCACTTATTTGGTATTCACTTATTTGTATTTTTTTTTAAAAACCTCTCCATGGATCACCACCTTATAGTGGTGGAGGGGTTTATAGTGGTGGAGGACCCCGATGATCTTCTCAGGTCAGACAAAGTGTGATCCAAAATTCCCCTATGAAAATAATTAAAAAACAGGACTTGTGTACCCTGCCCGGAACAGGGTTACCAGGGCCCCACCCTGGAGCCAGGCCTGGGGGAGGGGCTCACCAGCGAGCGTCTGGTGGCCGGGAATTTACTCATGGTGCCCGGCTGGACCCAGCCCAAAGGGGTTACATGAGTACCCCCACCCATCGACCCACCACCAATGGGAGGGGCAGTAGTAGGGGTTTGGTGCTTTGTGGATCGGGCAGTGTCTGAAGGCGTGGGCCTTGGCGTTCTGATCCTTGGTTGCTGAAACTGGCTTTTGGAACTTGGAATGTTACCTCACTG
Organism: Pygocentrus nattereri; assembly: GCF_015220715.1. Lineage (NCBI taxonomy): Eukaryota > Metazoa > Chordata > Actinopteri > Characiformes > Serrasalmidae > Pygocentrus > Pygocentrus nattereri. Next base: position 7,074,650 of record NC_051236.1, on the reverse strand, counting down.
GCAGGGATGGAGCCTGAGTTGGTGTGTGAGGTTGAGAGATACCGGCTAGATATATTCAGGCTCACCTCAACACACAGCTTGGGCTCTGGGTCCAATCTCCTTGAGAGGGGCTGGACTTTATTCTTTTCTGGGGTTGCCCATGGTGAGAGGTGGCGGGCAGGTGTGGACTTTCTCATAGCCCCTCGATTTGGCGCCTGTTTATTGGGGTTTTCTCCGGTGGACAAGAGGGTAGCTTCCCTACACCTTTGGGTTGGGGAATGGGTCCTGACTGCTGTCTGTGCTTATGCACCGAACAGCAGTTCAGAGTACCCAGCCTTCTTAGAGTCCTTGGGAAGGACGCTTGAAAGTGCTCCTCCTGGAGTCTCTATTGTCCTACTGGGGGACTTCAATGCTCACGTGGGCAATGACAGTGTGACCTGGAGGGGTGTGATTGGGAGGAATGGCCTCTCTGATCTGAACCCGAATGGTGTTCAGTTTTTGGACTTCTGTGCAAACCACAGTTTGTCCATCACGAACACCATGTTTGAACATAAGGATGTCCATAAGTGCACATGGCACCAGGACACCCTAGGCCGCAGTTCAATGATTGCCTTTGTAGTCATGTCATCGGACCATGTGTTTTGGACACCTGGGTAAGGAGAGGAGCTGAGCTGTCAACTGATCACCACCTGGTGGTGAGTTGGATCAGGTGGTGGGGGAAGATGCCGGTCAATCCGGGCAAACCCAAATGTATAGTGAGGATTTGCTGGGAACGTCTGGCAGAAGAACCTGTCAGATTGATCTTCAACTCACACCTCCGTCAGAACATTGACCAGATATCGGGGGAGGTGGGGGACATTGACTCAGAATGGGCCATGTTCCGCTCCTCCATTGTTGAAGAGGCTGACTGTAGCTGTGGCCACAAGGTAGTTGGTACCTGTCGGGGTGGTAATCCTCGAACCTGGTGGTGGACACCCCAGGTGAGAGATGCCGTCAAGCTGAAGAAGGAGTCCTATCGGGCATGGTTGGCCTGTGGGACACCAGAGGCGGCTGACAGGTATCGACAGGCCAAGCGATCTGCGGCTTCAGACGTCGCCAAGGCAAAAACCTGGGTGTGGGATGAGTTTGGTGAGGCCTTGGAAAGTGACTTTAAGTCGGCTCCGAAAAGATTCTGGCAAACCGTCAGGTGACTCAGAAGGGGAAAGAAGTGTGCCACTAGAACTGTATATAGTGGAGATGTGTGCTGCTGACTTCGACTGAAGATGTCATTGGGCGGTGGAAGGAATACTTTGAGGACTTTCTCAATACCACCGACACATTCTCCAGTGAGGAGGCAGAGGCTGGAGACACGGGAATAGGCTCGTCCATTACTGAGGTCGAAGTCATTAAGGTAGTTAAAAAGCTCCTTGGTAGCAGGGCTCCAGGGGTGGATGAGATCCGTCCCGAGTTCCTCAAGGCTCTGTTGGCTGACACGCCTTTTCAACATTGCATGGACATCGGGGGGTGGTGGTGCCTCTTTTTAAAAAAGGGGACCGGAGGGTGTGTTCCAACTACAGGGGAATCACACTCCTCAGCCTCCTTGGTAAGGTCTATGCAGGGGTACTGGAGAAGAGAGTCCGGCTTGCAATGGGCCTCATTGCTTAGGATGCTGCCCCCACGACCCGAACCCCAGAGAAGCGGAAGATGATGGATGGATGGATGGATGGATGGATGGATGGATGGATGGATGGATGGATGGATGGATGGATGGATGGATTGATGGATTTTTAAAGTGCAGAGGTGGCGAAAGCAATGTAAAACTATTCCACTCATTTTTGTCCTTTTTTTTTTTTTTACATTCTAGTATGACCATATACAGTGTATATATTAGGAGCTGGTTTAAAGTATGCAAAGATGTACAGGGAGATTCACTCGAAAGAGGCCCCAAATATTCCTTAATAAGTCTCTTTAAGCAGAATCAGTCTGAACCAAACAAGATGCAATGAGCTCCTCAGTATATGAAGCATCAAACAAGCTGGAACAACCCTGCGTCGGTGCGATGAGGTCTGCACCGGACGGGCATTGCCACATTTAACCTCCGTTTGTAACTTCCATACACCCTTCATGTGTCTGGCAGAAAACAGAGATTAGTTCCAGCATCACATGCAATGCAATCGATTACACACGTCAAGGCATGTGGTGTATTTTTTGGTTCAGATTGATTCGTCCTTATGGGAGTTACAGCAGAATATTCAGGGCCTCTTTTGAGTGAATCTCCCTGTAGAAAACACCCAATTTGTAGTTAACGCCTCAAGCTATTAGGTGATAAGTCATTATGTTGTTTATATTTTGAATGAATGTGAATTTCCAGTTTAGACATTCTGAAGACTTTGTGATGTGATGGGAGGCTACATTTGAACACCCGCTTGTTGATAGGACAAGGTCTAATGATGTGTATATAATTAATCAAAACAATTTATCTCAAAACATTACCTGCACAATATGTATACCAACAGGCAGACGGGTTGACGAACTCATAGACGTAGTAATTTCCAGAGCAAGCCTTCACTCGAATAGGACTGGGTTTAAAGAAACAGCAGTCTTCTTCCCAGTGACCACAGATTTGGAGGGTCACCACTCCATCCCACAGCTGTGCGTAACCATGCAGTAGCAGTAACGCTAACCAATCAGCTCTCAGTAGCAGTAACACTAACCAATCAGTTCTCAGTATCAGTATCAGTAACGCTAACCAATCAGCGCTCAGTATCAGTAACACTAACCAATCAGCTCTCAGTAGCAGTAACACTAACCAATCAGCTCTCAGTATCAGTAACGCTAACCAATCAGTTCTCAGTATCAGTAACGCTAACCAATCAGCTCTAAGTAGCAGTAACGCTGACCAATCAGTTCTCAGTATCAGTAATGCTAACCAATCAGCACTCAGTATCAATAACACTAACCAATCAGCGCTCAGTAGCAGTAACACTACCCAATCAGCGCTCAGTAGCAGTAACACTACCCAATCAGTTCTCAGTATCAGTAACGCTGACCAATCAGCTCTCAGTAGCAGTAACGCTAACCAATCAGCTCTCAGTATCAGTAACGCTAAACAATCAGCTCTCAGTATCAGTAACGCTAACCAATCAGCTCTAAGTAGCAGTAATGCTGACCAATCAGCTCTCAGTAGCGGTAACTCTAACCAATCAGTTCTCAGCAACTTGAAATAAGCAGAGGCTGATTTTGATCAATTTACATGGGAGTGAATGGGGCAGTTTTCTGTGCCTAGTGCCAAACAAATGCTCATAAAGTTAATTGATAAAATGAGGAGATATTTTGAGTTTCAGAAATAACAGGTATCTCTTCCATTTATAACTGAAATGGAGTTTCTAGGAGAAAGTTTAAGGATTTTAAAGCAGATTCCCTGCCTGATCAGCTGTGTCTGTGAGACTGAGTGGCCTGCAGTGACGTCATCGATGTCAGTCAGAATCTGAAGTTCTGAACATTCCGCCATTCATTCTTATGGGAGTTTTTTCATTTTTAAACCTAATTTTATTAAAAACTACCAATCCGATCGACTCCAAAAATACAGAGCACAAGTCACAGTGCTGAGACCTTCGGAACACAGTTTGAACGGAGTCTGTACGTTAAGCGGTTCGGGCTGTATTAATTGCAGAAATGTGTGGAAGAAGAAGAATAAGAAGAAGTATGAGAGATAACAAAGGGATAACAATAAAGCGCTTCTTCAAGCTCACTAATTACCGCTCGATGGTTGCACAAGCTGACATTCAGATATTTTTGAAGATAAAAGGAATTTTAGATGGATGCACTGAAATTGTTTTACATACAAGAGGTATTGTTGAATAATTTGATTTGTATGTCACGTATTTATGAAATCATTTTTTTAGTTAAATAATGGACTTGGTCCATTACTGTCACTGGTCAGAGTGGTTCTCTGTTCTAAATAAACATACCAAGTCAGAACCAGACATCCCCCTCTAATTCAATTCAATTCAACTTTATTGTCATTATACAATACAGGGTAGTACAGTATAACGAAACTCTATTGGGCTACTTTTCCAGTGCAGTAATAAAAGATGCATAGTAAACAGTGCAAAGACAAAAGACAGCAAAGACAGACAAACTGTGCAAAGTCAGTAGGTACAGGTGTTGAATGCTGACAAGATGTGCGCAGGCAAGTGTTATAGGTGTTTTGGACATATAGACAGTTAGTGCATAGTCAGATATTCAAGTGTATCAGGTATATAGACAGAAATGTGCATGCTAGATTGCAGTACAGTACAGTAAATGCAGAAGTACTATTGGTAAAAAAAACAGATGTAAACACTGAGCAGGTACAGAGTAGCAGCATAATGTTCAGATAGCATCTTAAATAAACAGTAACAGTATAAATATATAAATATGCTAGAAATAAGGCTCAGTCAGAGATGAAGTGCACATCATACAGTCCTCTGAGCTGGTGGAGCTCAGTGTCTAGTGTGCTGGGTGATCAGGCTGGTCAGTAACGGACTGTAGTGTTGTTGTTAAGCTCAGCTCGGGGAAAGAAACTGTTATTGAACCTGGTGATTCTGGCTCGGATGTTCCGGTACCTCCTTCCGGATGGCAGAGGATGGAACAAGGGGTGGCTGGGATGTGTGGGATATTGGTGGCTTTCCTCTCACATCGGTTGTCATATATGTCCTCTATGGGTGGGTGGACAGCTGCGGTGATGTGTTGAGCAGTTTTGACCATCCTCTGTAGGACCTTGCGTTCAGCAGCAGTGGCGCCGCTGCACCAGATGGTGATGCAGCAGGTCAAGATGCTCTCCACTGTGGCTCTGTAGAAGATGCAGAGGAGCTGTTGTGGCAGGTTGACTTTTTTTAACCTTCTGAGGAAGTGAAGGTGTTGTTGGCTGTTCCTGATGATGTGGGATGTGTTGAGTGACCAGGTGAGATCCTCGGATATGTAAACACCAAGAAACTTGAAGCTGTTCACCCTTTCCACCATCGCCCCCTCGATGCTCAGTTGTGCATGCTCTCTACTTCCTGTCCTGAAGTCAACAATCAGTTCTTTGGTTTTGCTGACATTGAGGGAGAGGTTGTTGGCGGCACACCACTCTGTGAGGAGCTTGACTTCCTCTCTGTACGGTCCTTCATCATTGTTGGTGATATTGCCTATGATTGTGCTGTCATCTGCAAATTTAATTAAAGTATTGGATCTGTGTTTTGGAGTGCAGTCGTAGTCGTAAAAGCTCCTCACGGAAAGTTCCTACATGAAATGGTTCTGAATTCACTGCCTGATGACTGAGACACTGTTTTATGGTAGTTTAGAGAACTTCAACTCCATTCATGGTGGAAGGAGACATGCAGGGCGCTGTGCGGCAAAATAGTCCCCAAAGAAAACTGATTATTCCAGATTTTCCACTATTTTCCATCATCAACATTCCATATAAACTCAGAAGACTTGTGTAGGTTCTCTGGTGGTTCTGGATGGTAAAGAAAAAGTCTATAACTGTTGTAGTCACGGCGACGCTTGGTTCCTATCACCACCACTGTAAAGACATCTGAACCATTTCACAGTTCATTTTGTTTGTCTCTGTGTGTGTGTGTGTGTGTGTGTGTGTGTGTGTGTGTGTGTGTGTGACATGACATCATTCAAAATGATTTGGCTTTCTTAGTTTTTTTGTTGTTGCTAATCTATATCAAACAGAGCGTATAGTGCTATAATGAGGTGAGAGGCAATGACATATACATATAACTGACACATCAAACCACTGACCCACATCGTTTTAGTGACACAGCCCCAAGCGGACAACAGTTTTCAGCTCACTGCTGTGAAAGTACAGCATTTAATTAAGCAGTGCAGCTACTGATTTCACTATATAAAAATACAAGCTTCATTCTGAAAGAGGGGTCTCTTTCACAGGGGTCTCTACTACAGTCAGATGACTATGAAGTTCAGAACATTTTATTGTTATTTTTAACAGATCCATTTATCCATATTCTTAAATTGCTTGATCCAGATAGGGTTGCAGGAAAGGCAGAGAATCCCAGACGGCCCTGTGCCATGCAACTTCCTCCAGCTCATTCCAGGGACCCCAAGCCACTCTCAGGCCAACTTGCACATATAATCCCTCCAGTAGGTCCAGGGATGACCTCATGGTCTTGCCCTAGTCAACCGTATTTGGTAAACCTCCACCGGGAGGTGGCCGGGGGGCCTCCTCATCAGACCCTCAGACCACCTCAACTGGGTCCTCTCAGCATGGAGGAGTAGCAGCTCTGCTCTGAGCTCCTCCCAGATAACTGAGCTCCTCACTCTGTCAGTAGAGTGTAGCCCACCACCCTGTGAAGAGGCTCCTCTCCGCCGCTTGTATCTGTGATCTAGAATGAGCCACAAATGGTCCTTTAACAGGACAGAAGCGAGGGCTGTATGTACTGATACTCTGTGAAATGCAGGGCTGATCTGATATCTTGTTTATGTGAAGTACATTGTGTGTGAGAGTCTGATTGCAGACGTACGCGGTTAATGTAAAGTACAGTACAGATCACAGTCAGTATGTTTAGCTATATCTGGAACCTTCATTACACTTAACTCCACACAAAGAATCGCTCATACAGATAAAAATATAAATCTAACAAATACATTTTTTGGCCATTTTCAAACTTTTCCAAAACATGTTTGATAAACACTTTTGGAATATTTGGAATCTGTCCATATGTGAGTCTTACAGTCTTATTTATTTTTAGTCAATAATAAGCAATAGAATGAACCACCATCAGCATGTTAGTATGTCCAGCTCACAGACGCTCTAGACAAACCGTTTCTGAGAGGTGTCTCAGGTGACATTCGTTTGCAAGATCCATATAAGCAAAAATTTTCAAAATTTGATCTAAAATTAGTGAAATTAATAAAGATGTCAAAGAATCTATTAGCATTTACATGTTAAGTAATGGCATATCTGAGCAGCCCAGGTGTCTTCTGAAAATAACAACACTCTGCATGTGTGAATGGTTTTATAGTCGTGATTGTAATTGACTGTAATACTAAGACGGCCACACTGTGTCATCGCAGGGTTCTAAGAGCTGCATGCAGAGCATCACACAGTGCCATTCACAATGTCACAGATCGTCACTATTCAAAGAAAATCAAGTCTTTTGGAACGCTTCACACAGTGTAAAGGACAGCAGCTCAAACTTATTTTATTGCAAAACAATAAAAATAGGCATGGTTTTCTCTGGACAGTGACAAGACGCTGAAGCGCTCAGTTAGTTACAGTAGATCAATAGCAAAAGTGGCAGATGCATTAACTTCCCAAAGGTCCCCTTTTCCATGAAACACTGCTTCATCACACACTTCCCAGAGCATGACACAGAGCACTATTCAGGTGTGTCAGATCACAAGCTTCATGCTCGAAAATGATTTGTTTATTTGCAAATGTAAATAAATTATGTAAGTACACAAACTTCTAGTCAGCACCTGATTTGTTCCCAAAACACCCATCAGAACACCTGCTCTGAGAGCAAAGCAGGTGCTGACTGGACGTGTTGAAAGAGGTCATGAGGCTGTGAGTTTTTTTTGACAAATTGTTAATAATAATAATAATAATAATAGGAATCATTTAGATTCACATCTCAAAAATGTATGTACCATTTATCCCAGCCTAGTTTTACCTATACATAGGTACATATACATATCAATACATGATATTCGCAGGTAAAACGAAGTTTATAATATTTGTTAACTGGCAAATCAAAAAATGACGTTAAGATTATCGTGGCGTTGTAATAGACAGAGTGTGTGAAAATAAATTTCTGTGTGTGATAATTGATCATAAATTATGTTGGAAATAACAAAAATGTCTGAAACCATTGCAATACAATATTAAGTCAGTGCTCCATTAACCACAGATGAATAACCCCATTAACCCCTGCTGAACTGAATAACTATCATATCAATTAGATTAATAAAGATACTTATAACCTAAAAATAGAGTCTTAGAGCTCAATTATAGGTGTTTTTAACCTGCTGTCTCCTGTTTGTGAGGAAGTTCATGATCCACCAGCAGACGGAATCTGGCAATCTGACCTTCAGCAGCTCTGGCATTACAGGGCTGAGTGCTGAGCTGGTTTCATCTTCAAGAAAAAAGCTTATTATTCAAATAACTCACTCTTCTCAGGCTGTGAGTAGCTGAGGTGAAAATCTAAATTTATCAGACTCAGTGCTGCCTCTGCTGCTCCTCATCCTCAACTCCCTCTTTCCGCTGTCCCTCCACAACTATAATATTTATCAGGGGCATTTTTATCCTGTTGGCTGTTTCTTCCTCCATCAGCTCTAGATCTTGTTTGCTAATTTTTTAAACACTCTGTTTTTCCTCCATGTTGCTCCTCTGAGTGATTCTTCTTCTTCTTCTTCTTCTTTCGGCTGCTCCCTTTAGGGGTCACCACAGCGGATCATCTGCCTCCATCTTGCCCTATCCATTGCCTCCTCTACTTTCACACCAACCATCTCCATGTCCACCTTCACTACATCCATAAACCTTCTCTGAGGTCTACCTCTTCTCCTTCTACCCGGCGGCTCCATCTCCAACATTCTTTTTCCAATATATCCACTATTCCTCCTCAACACATGTCCAAACCATCTCAACCTGGCCTCTCTGGCTTTATCTCCAAACTGCTCCACCTTCACCGTCCCTCTGATTTGCTCATTTCTAATCTTGTCCATCCTTGTCACTCCCAACGAAAATCTCAGCATCTTCATCTCCACCACCTCCAGCTCAGCCTCCTGTCTTTTAGACAGAGCCACAGTCTCCAAACCGTACATCATAGCAGGACGCACTACTGTCTTGTAGACCTTCCCTTTCACTCTTGCTGCTATCCTTCTGTCACACATCAGCCCTGACACCCGTCTCCACCCACTCCATCCTGCCTGCACCCTCTTCTTCACCTCTTTTTTGCACTGTCCATTGCTCTGGATGGTTGACCCAAGATATTTGAAGTCATCCACCTTTATGACATCTACTCCTTGCATCTTAACCTTTCCACCTGCCTCCCTCTCATTCACACACATGTATTCCGTCTTATCTCTACTGACCTTCATTCTTCTCCTCTCCAGTGCAAACCTCCACCTCTCCAGATTCTCTTCCTCCTGCTCTCTACTCTCATCACAGATTAAAATGTCATCTGCAAACATCATGGTCCATGGAGCCTCCTGCCTGACCTCATCTGTCAACCTGTCCATCACCATTGCAAACAAGAAGGGGCTCAAAGCTGATCCCTGATGTAACCCTACCTTCACCTTGAAACCATTTGTCACTCCAACTGTACACCTCACCACTGTCTCACTATCCTCATACATGTCCTGCACCACCCCAACATACTTTTCAGCTGCACCTGACTTCCTCGTACAGTACCACAGTTCCTGTCTTGGCACCCTATCATATGCCTTCTCTAGATCCACAAAGACACAATGTAGCTCCTTCTGACCTTCTCTGTACTTCTCTACCAACACTCTCAATGCAAAAAATGCATCTGTGGTGCTCTTTCTGGGCATGAAACCAAACTGCTGCTCACTGATCTGAACCTCTCGCCTTAGCCTTGCTTCAACAACTCTTTCCCATACCTTCATGGTGTGGCTCATCAACTTTATACCTCTGCAGTTACTGCAGCTCTGCACATCACCCTTGTTCTTAAAAATGGGGACCAGTACACTGCTTCTCCACTCATCAGGCATCCTCTCACTCTCCAGGATTTTGTTAAACAACCTGTTTAAAAAATCCACTGCCTTCTCTCCTAAACATCTCCATACCTCCACAGGTATGTCATCTGGACCAACTGCCTTTCCAGTCTTCATCCTTTTTAAAGCTGCCCTCACTTCCACCTTACTAATTCTCTGCACTTCCTGATCCACTATCTCTCCCCGCATTTCTGTCTTTCACACCATACATATCCAGCACCTCTTCATCCCCTCTGTTCCCTTCACCAACATGTCCATTGAAGTCTGCACCAATCACTAATCTCTCCTCTCTAGGGAGACCATCTACCACTTCATCCATCTTACGCCAAAATTCCTCTATCTCCTCTAACTGACAACCAACCTGTGGTGCACATGAACTGACCAAATTCAAAATTACACCATCAACCTCCAACTTCATGTTTATGATCCTGTCTGACACTCTCTTTACATTCAGAACATGTTTCACAAGCTGTTCCTTTAGGATTATCCCTACTCCATTTCTCTTCCTCTCTACACCATGATAGAACAGTTTGAATCCACCTCCAATGTTCCTGGCCTTGCTTCCTTTCCATCTAGTCTCCTGGACACACAGAATATCTACCTTCCTTCTCTAAATCATGTCTGCAAGCTCTCTGCCTTTACCAGTCATTGCCCCTATGTTCAGAGTCCCTACTCTAACCTCCACACTCCTGCCTTTCCTTCTCTCTCGCTGCCTTCTAACCCACCTTCCTCCTCTCCTCTTTGATGGTTTTCAACTACAGTAGTCCAATTTCCACTGGAACCCTGCTGGTCAACAGCACCGGAGCTCGACCAAGCTTCTGTGAATCCGGCCGACAAACAGAACCGGTTCTCTCAGAATTGTGGTGAAAACAAAAATCTGACTGAAACTTCTCATATTACTTGAATGCATATTTAATAGCAAACAAGTGTTTGAAAATACCTTTTTTAAGAACTTACTTTAAAAAGGTATTTTCTACAGTTCTACAGTCTGTTCTACAGTTTCTCATTAGGCTGAATGAATAACCGACTCTAAATGTAGGTATTGTGATATAAACCGAGTCTGTTCTACAGTTTCTCATTAGGCTGAATGAATAACTGATTTTAAAACTCTTCTAAGTACATCAAAGTTCTTAATAGCCTTAATGCACCTGCATGCCTTAACAGAACTTAACTTTAATACCAACTTGTAACAGATCTAAAAACTTTTCATTTAAATTCAGCTTTTATTTCAAATTATAATGCACGCCAACGTTATTTATCTTTAATGACTCATTTAAACCTTTAACCCACTGTTGAATGTTGATCAATACAGGGATTAATAATGAATGCTAAGAGATCTAACAGGTTCCAGGTTCCAGTGTAGCTGGCTTTACATTGTGATATTTTGAGATGCTCTTCAAGTGCAGTGTGATGTTGGTAGGCAGGCCTTTTCTAACCAAATCTTCTTTAAGCTGCAAAAAAAAAAAAAAATCAAGTTAAAACTTGATAAATGTTTCTTCAAAGGGCGTTTAGTAAAGGACTTTGGTTCCATATAGAACCATGAACACTCAAAAGAGATTAAACATTTAAATGTGTTGCATGTGGTTCTACAGGGTGAGTCAAAAGTCACAGGACACCGTTTTATTTTATTTTATTATTGACTTTTATCTCTGGGGTCATCTCAAACTAATTGTGTATGCTGAGAAAATCCACAACAAACACCACCTTCAGCACCGCATCGTGGAGGCTTGTGACTGCATAACAAATAAAATAAAATAAAACGGTTTTGACCCACCCTGTATATACACCTCTTTAAATGGTTCTATGCAGCACCAAAAAGGGTTTTGTGGATTTAATGTCAAGCTTGTAACAATAGAAGAACCCTTTTTGGTGCTATATAGAAACATATACAGCACATCCTCCATCAGTCACCATGCAGTGAACCATTTACTGTCTTTAGTAAATAACATAGTAAAAAAAAACATCAGTTCGAGAGTGCAGGGCTATCAGTACTGATTATATTTGAGTAATTACAATATCTACTAATTATTTTGACAGTTACTTCGGTAATCTGTGAACTTATCTGGTCAAAGCTTAATTTAGCTGGTCAAAGAATTTAAAATATGTAAAATATGATGCACAAAAATATATGATAAAACATGCAAAACATTCACACATTTTGTCATATATGCCTATGTTATATAACATTTATACAGATTAAAATGATGCAGATTATGTGTATCTCATTGACACTGCTGTTATATTGCTTGCAAATGTTCAGTGTAAATTAGCAGCAGGCTAACAGTGGTGTACATTCACGTCCTAGGATTAATACTACTTCTGGCCTCTCATGCATAAATAAATTACATTTAAAACATCTAACAAACATTTAACCAGTTAGCCTGTTAGCTGTCTGCAGAGCTGGTCAGCCCAAAACTAGATAAACAAAACCTTTAACTTAATATACACACAATCTGTAACAGAGAATGACAGCATGCGTGAGATCCTGCTGGTGTGGGTTTCCTCTCCTCATACGATGCACACAAAACAGGCTTGAGTGCTAAAGCCTCCCCCTTGTGATGATTTATGAATTTGTCCTGACTGTACGTTGCAGCATGCTGGTTAATTATGTTGTATATTTAATGTAACTTCCTACCTGTTTCAAAAATATCTCACTGGTGGACGACTGTTTGAAGTCCTTTGCTGAGGACAGTCTGATCTTCAGTCCAGCAAGATGCTCTTTGGAAAGGTGGGATATGTTATCATTACTAAAACACTGACATGAACATGTAAAAAATGTCAAATTTAAATGCTCTGAGTAAGGAGACCAAAATCAGGGCAACATACTTATTTCAAGGTAGAACGCTGGGTTTGCTGTTGTAACATCTTTTAGGCAGAACAATAAAAAATAATTATTATTAGAACAGTATAATTGAAAAACATAGTGAATAATTTTGCATTTGAATGCTTAAAGAGTTTTCAAAGAAAAGCTGCTTGTCCTCAAAGCAGGTGAATTGCGTGAGCGACGGTGACGATGACAAAACCGAAACAGCCGATGTAGAATTGAATTATTACGCATGTGTAAAATGTGAAGCTGATCTTACAATAAAAACATTTTCATTGAAGATGAGGCACCTCCCATTCACTGCCATATCCACCAAGGTCTGGATATTATACAACACCAAGATGACTTGACCTTCTCATCTGAACACAGGCGTCTCTGCTTGGGCGGAGTGAATGATCTTGCCGTTACGACTAAATCTTTTCTCGATGCAGCTGTTCTTCGATTATGACAAGAACCAGGCAGGAGCTAAATGCCGAAGGGCGATACACATAGGTAGAATTTTACTAGCAGACAGATTAGTTCAGTGCCGTTTATCCTTCAGGTGTGTCCAAGTGAGCTGTCAGGATGCCGGCTGGTTAGTTTCACTTGAGTGATTTTACCATCTACCTAGTTAGTTCGCTGACATTGCATGGTATTAATGAATGTTAGGTGGATGGAGGATTGGGGGGGCATCCCTCTCGCAAGCTCAGATTTTGGTTCTAGGTCTTTCTAAAGCCTGGTACACCTCCATGCTCCCAGTTAGCATTGAGTACTACCATGGTGATGAGGGTTACCACAAATCAAACCTGTCTGGCTCTGTAGTTTGCTAAGCCAACATTAGGTTAGCTGGATCCAAACACCAGAGATCAGCTTTAATTTCGCATTCCTGTCCTTCCAACTTGACTTCACTCCCTCAGATTTGAGTCATTGTTATCTAAACTTGTGTTGGAGCTTTAGGTAGCCAGAATAGAACGTGTTCTGTGGTGAGCAGAGCTGTTAGTATGTTAGGTGAACTGAGGCTGCACAGCTCCTCTCTCCTAGTGAGCAGCACTGTTGAACAGGTTAGCAGCTGTTGTTAGACAGTTGGTCTGACGCACATTGAACGATGCACTGCATTCAGTTATTGGGTGGTCATGTAAGTGAACTGAATGTTTTATTTCACTGTTTTTTTTTTTTTTTGTTTTCGAAATGCAGGATGAGGTTGCAGAAGACAGCTTTATGCATTTATGTGCCGTTATTACTAAACACGTCAATATTTGGAGTTTGAAGGTAGATATCATCCAACCCTGCACCCAGCTTGCAGTTGAAGTTTTAAACTATCTGACTGTAGTTTATGTTTTGAATGAACGTGCAGATTTCACATTTCCAGTTTAGACATCCTGAAGACTTCGCAGTGATGTGATACTACATTTAAACTCCCGCTTGCTGATAGGACGTGTGTGTGTGTTTAGTTCGCCAATAAAATGTTGTGTAAATTTAATTACCTGCACAGTATGTCAACCGACAGGCAGACGGGCTGACGAACTCATAGACGTAGTAGTTTCCAGAGCAAGCCTTCACTCGAATAGGATTCGATTTAAAGTAACAACAGTCTCCGTCCCAGTGACCACAGATCTGGAGGGTCACCACTCCATCCTGCAGCTGTGGGTGAACACCATTGATCCAGAGCGGGGCGTTAGTGCTACACATGTAAAGATTAACACACGACTCTGGCATCCGGATGTCCTGTCCCTGATACATGAGTCTGTACCAGCCGACCCACGAAACAGACTGATCACACCTCGCATTCACAGGGTCAGAGAAGTTGGTGGCTCTCCAAGGTTCGTCCAGCACAGTGTAGCTGTAGCACGGGTCAGAACTGCTGGAGACTGAAAAGGAAACGGTAAAGAGGAGAGTCACACAAACAACAGAGATGATCGACCTCTGTGGGCTTAAATACAGCCATTCTGTTTTTCTCCTACTATACCAAGAACCTGACAGTACAAGACTAGATGGCACATGTAAGTGAGGCATAAATGAATGGGCAAGAAACCTAAAGAGCCAAAACAGCAAGAGTTTCCATGAATTTTGAAAATTCCAACAAATTGAAATGAATAGAACGAGCATTGATTGGTTAACATCGCTGCTACTGAGAGCTGATTGGTTACTATCGCTGCTACTGAGAGCTTATTGGTTAACTTCACTGCTACTGAGAGCTGATTGGTTAACGTCGCTGCTACTGAGAGCTGATTGGTTAACGTCGCTGCCACTGAGCTGATTGGTTAAAATCGCTGCCGCTGAGAGCTGATTGGTTAATGTCACTGCTACTGAGAGCTGATTGGTTAACATCGCTGCTACTGAAAACTGATTGGTTAACATCACCGCTACTGAGAGCTGATTGGTTAATGTCGCTGCTACTGAGAGCTGATTGGTTAATGTCGCGGTTCTTGAGAGCTGATTGGTTAACATCGCTGCTACTGAGAGCTGATTGGTTAACATCGCTGCTACTGAGAGCTGATTTATTAACGTCGCTGCTACTGAGAGCTAATTGGTTAACGTCGCTGCTACTGAGCGCTGATTGGTTAATATCGCTGCTACTGAGAGCTGATTGGTTAACGTCGCTGCTACTGAGAGCTGATTGGTTAACGTCGCTGCCACTGAGAGCTGATTGGTTAAAATCGCTGCCACTGAGAGCTGATTGGCTAACATCACCGCTACTGAGAGCTGATTGGTTAATGTCGCTGCTACTGAGAGCTGATTAGTTAACGTCGCTGCTACTGAGAGCTGACTGGTTAACGTCGCTGCTACTGAGAGCTGATTGGTTAACGTCGCTGCCACTGAGCTGATTGGTTAAAATCGCTGCCGCTGAGAGCTGATTGGTTAATGTCACTGCTACTGAGAGCTGATTGGTTAACATCGCTGCTACTGAAAACTGATTGGTTAACATCACCGCTACTGAGAGCTGATTGGTTAATGTCGCTGCTACTGAGAGCTGATTGGTTAATGTCGCGGTTCTTGAGAGCTGATTGGTTAACATCGCTGCTACTGAGAGCTGATTGGTTAACATCGCTGCTACTGAGAGCTGATTTATTAACGTCGCTGCTACTGAGAGCTAATTGGTTAACGTCGCTGCTACTGAGCGCTGATTGGTTAATATCGCTGCTACTGAGAGCTGATTGGTTAACGTCGCTGCTACTGAGAGCTGATTGGTTAACGTCGCTGCCACTGAGAGCTGATTGGTTAAAATCGCTGCCACTGAGAGCTGATTGGCTAACATCACCGCTACTGAGAGCTGATTGGTTAATGTCGCTGCTACTGAGAGCTGATTAGTTAACGTCGCTGCTACTGAGAGCTGACTGGTTAACGTCGCTGCTACTGAGAGCTGATTGGTTAACGTCGCTGCTACTGAGAGCTGATTGGTTAACTTCGCTGCTACTGAGAGCTGATTGGTTAACGTCGCTGCTACTGAGAGCTGATTGGTTAACGTCGCTGCTACTGAGAGCTGATTGGTTAACATCACTGCTACTGAGAGCTGATTGGTTAACGTCGGTGCTACTGAGAGCTGATTGGTTAACGTCGGTGCTACTGAGAGCTGATTGGTTAACGTCGGTGCTACTGAGAGCTGATTGGTTAATGTCGCTGCCACTGAGAGCTGATTGGTTAACGTCGGTGCTACTGAGAGCTGATTGGTTAATGTCGCTGCCACTGAGCTGATTGGTTCATGTCGCTGCTACTGAGAGCTGATTGGTTAACGTCGCTGCCACTGAGAGCTGATTGGTTAACATCGCTGCTACTGAAAACTGATTGGTTAACATTGCAGCTACTGGGAGCTGATTGGTTAATGTCGCTGCTACTGACAGCTGATTGATTAACGTCGCTCTCTAGTGAGAGCAGATTGGTTAACATCGCTGCTACTGAGAGCTGATTGGTTAACACCATTACTGAATTACTGAGTAAAGTCTGAATATGAGTAACGGTGAGTCTGGGGAGGTGATCAGGTTATTGAGAGTAATGAGTACTCTGTCATAATCAGTATTCTGCTCGACAGCGAGATACGCTGTGTGTTTTAAGGAGAATTAAAGTATTTATCATATGACTTTAGTACTCACAAATAAATAACCTGCTACTTCTCAGTACTTCAATAAAACCCTTTAAACATCACTACAGTAAATGTCTTCATAATGTTTATAATCACAGTTGTAAACAGAAGTGATCCCGCAGTGTATTTACAGGCTCTGCTGTAAAAAATGAAAAATAAACACTTCAGATTCAGAAAGAAAGTGTGAAAATTACCAGTGAGGATCTCCACTTTTCCACCTGGAGAAGAAACAAAACCCTTATTATAACATTCTTAACATTATTATTTAACCTAGTATAATATTTTTTTTCTTCTTCTCATGATCACAATAAGATTTGTGCAATAATAATAATAATAATAATAATAATAATAATAATAATAATAATACTTAGTATTATTAATTATAATAATATGTATCATTAATATTAATAATCAATAACATTATTTAATAATAATAATAATCAAATTTATTGATAATAATATTAAATAATAATGATAATGCTATCATGATGTACACTTTTTAAAAACATGGTTCTTAAAAGGTTCTTTAATAATGAAAAAGTTCTATATAGAGTCATGAACACCCAAAGAACTGTGTGCGTTCTTAAATGGTTCTCTGCATGGTGAAAATGTTCTTCAGATTGATGGAGAATATGTTGCTTGTCACGATTGGCCCCTCCAAGTCCTGCCCATGTGTTCGTGTTGTTTTGATCTTCCAAGTGTATTTGGTGTGTTTATATTCCCAGTCCAGCCCCCTTGTTTCGTTACTCCGCCCCTGATTGTTTCCACCTGTTTTCTACCTGTCCCTCGTCGTCCTTGTGCTATTTAAGCCCTGTGTTTGTCCCCTGTTTTTGCTGGACTTTGTTGGATGTAATAGCTGTATTGTTTGATGTATATGCAGAGTTTGAAGTGTTTGGATTTGTGTTCTGTGTTTCTATTTCGTCATGTCTGTCCCTGATTTGACCCGCATTGGCTCCATTAACCTGGACCATTTCGACCAGGATTTGTCCAGAATAAATCTCGCTTTTTTTTTACAACCTTGACATCATATCAACGGCAGATGCCTTTTTGGTGCTTTATAGAACCAATACTGACTCTCCAGGGTTCTCTGTGGGGTTTGTTCTCAGGTAAGAAAAGAATCTACACACAATCAAAAGCAGAAATGTGATAACTGTTCTGCACCTCATGAATCTTGCGTACACCTTTGTCAACAACACACTTAGGAACACACTTTGGAAGATATTGGAGAAATGGAGGATATTGGAGAAGTGGAGGATATTGGACCAATGTCTTAACTAAAGAACCCTTGAAGAATCATCTTTTTAAAGGGAAAGAGACTCATGTTTATTCTATTAGAGCACAAGCACTTACTTATCAAGATAAAGATACTGATTAAGAGCGATCCGCGCTGATGAGCTGACATGGTTCCTGATCAGGAAATCTACAAAACAAATTTCCTTTAGAAAAGTTCATGTATCAGGTTGCAGTGATGGGTTATTAGTATGTTAATGTACTGCTGTATCGTGTAGCTCCATATCTGAATGATCTACTGAGCTGGAAACAAATACCAACTGTCAAATCAGTTAACTCACGTAATCAATATACGCTAACATAAAGATCTATATATTACCCAAAGTGGAACCCCACCAAATTTGCAAAATATCAGCATAATGTAGTGGACTCCCCCTCTAAAAGCTCCTCACAGAACATTCCTACATGAAATGGTTCTGAATTCACTGCCTGATGACTGAGACGCTGTTTTATGATAGTTTAGAGAACTTCAACTCCATTCATGGTGGAGGGAGATATGCAGGGCGCTGTGCGGCAAAATAGTCCCCAAACAAAACTGATTATTCCAGATTTTCCACTATTTTCCATCATCAACATTCCATATTAACTCAGAAATAAAATGGTAAATAAAATGTCTATGTCTGTGCTGTAGCCACGGCGACGCCTGGTTCCCATCACCCCCACTGTGAAGATGTCTGAACTATTTCACTCCAAACCACAAACCGAGTTATGGGGGAATTTAATGGTTTGGGGGGTAAAAATCCCTGGAATTCTAAAGAAAACTGAAATTTTGTGAAATAATGAGAAAAAAATCATCACAAAAATCCTGTGTTTTAAAAATGTAAATCTTCAGAATTTGCTTACAAGTGACACTTGACAAATTTGACTGGCAAATCTATTCACACCTCTTTGACTCAAGCTGATCCATTGCTACAGCTAAAACATGACAATAGTAAAATAAATAAATAAAATCAGAATTCTGATCAATAAGAGAATACAGGTCAAAAGTTTGGAATCACTGTTTGCAGGTTAGTATGTAAAATGATTTTGTGTGGTAACAAGCAAAAAGTTCTATTAAACTGAAATAAATAATTTGAATAAAATGTTTGTTCATTTAAATGAATTGAGTTAAATAAATAAATGAAAATGCTGCTAAACTACAACTAAATGTGTACCAATTCATATTAAGCTGTAAATAAAAATCGAGATGTTAGATGAGACCAGAATGATCAACAGAACATCAAGAATGAAAATCTAATAACATGAATATCCAGAATCTGTCATATTTCAAACATGGTGATCAAGTCTCAGGCTTAACTTATCATGAAATAACTATAGGTCCATACTTATAGTGTAGAATTCAGCAATTAATAACTTCATTCTGTTAAAATATTGAATACACACACACACACACACACACACATATTTTCTAAGCCGCTTCTCCTTCTGGGTCGCTGGGGGGTGCTGGAGCCTATCCCAGCAGTCATCAGGCGGAAGGCAATATTGAATAGGAACATCTTAAATCATTTATGATATTTCAGTCTACTCAGTATTGGTTTTTTTGAATAACAAGAATTAATAATATGAAAAATTATTTCCAATATTTAAACTGTAATGTGAAGCAAAAGCTGCTGAGTTGGTAGATAAACACATCCTGCTACCCTAATTAAATTATTTTCAGCCCTGCACTTTTTAAGACTGTACATTCCTCATTAATGAAAAAGCAGACAGTTGATCATAATTTGATGTGAGTCTGAAGTCGTACCAGTTCTGTAGGACAGAGCAAGTCTGAAGAAGTGAAGCGTTGGTCTCCATATGAAATGCTGTGGAGGGTTTGGTGGTGTTTTTATTCTCTTGCTGATCTTCACTCCTCCCAGAACCTTCATGGAAATATCTTCTACAAACAACTCCTGTCCTCTAAACTGCACTAAAAGAAATGCAGAATCCTATGAAGTGATACAGGAACATTATGTACTGACATCTCCTGTAGAGCCAGTTAGTTCTAGATCATTTTTCTTGATGTAATGTATAATACATAATAGTAGATCATCAGTAGATCAGCAAAGGTTTTCTCTGAATAGTGTAGCATCAGTGAAGAACATGACGAGTGGAACGTTGCTTATTCAGGCAAATGCTCTTTTATTTTAACAGCCACTTAAACAGGCAGCAACAGATGCCCAGTCCAGTATTACCCCACCACAATACACAGGGGAAGAGGTAAAGCAGCAGGACATGACAGTCGAGGAGACACTCCTAATACAACTACTAGGTAACTGTAAAGCCCACGTTTCTCAGACACGGTTTGCTTCAAGCAACGCAACTACATTAATCACAACAGCAACAATGGGAGTGTGGCGCATTCTGAGAGCCACTTTTCATGGCCACACACCCTTAATTCCTTATGTCTGATGCCACGATAAAATTAATTTAAAATGTTATTAAAATTTAAGTTAAATATTTAAAAAATCTTACTTAAAATATTTCAGTCCAAGACTGAATAGTGGCACCTCCAAAACATTCTGAAACTGCATTTTGTCGTGACTGGCCCTCCCAGTCCTCCATGTGCTTTTGTTTTGTTTTGGTCTTGTCCATGTGTTTCCTTGTTTTGTTTCTTCCTAGTCCTGCCCCCTTGTTTCCAGACCCTGCCCCTGATTTTAACCACCTGTGTCTTGTTAACCCTGTTGTATTTAAGCCTGTAGTTTTCCCCTGTTAGGCTGCTGCTCTTTGTTTGGTCTGTGTATTGTGTGGTATTGTTTGGTGTCGTATCTTCTGGCCTTCGTTATTTGTCCTAGTCTTTGTTTTTTTTGTTTAGTCTGTGTTCTTTTTTGTTATGTTTGTTCCTCCATCTCTCCATTTTGGCTATTTGACCCTGGACTGTTTAGACCCTGATTATGAATCTCACTTCTCTCAGCACATGTCCGCCTCATCCTTGCTCCCTGGCGTTACACGTTTTATGGCTTCACTCTCAAAATGGACATTTCTTCAAAGGTTCTTTATGACAGACGATGACTGCATATAGAACCATGAACACTCAAAGAACCATTTGCATGCTTAACTGGTTCTTTGCTTGGTGATGAATGGAGAATGGTTTGGAAACGGTTCTATACAGCACCAAAAATGGTTCTTCTTTTGTTACAAGCTTGACATCACAACAAAAGCAGAGCTCATTTTGGTGCTATATAGAACCCATCGAAACACGTTCTCCATCCACCTGAAGAAACATTTCACCATGCAGAGAACCATGCAGATGGTTCTTTGAGTGTTCATGCTTATCTGTTTCTATTGAACCATTGTCGTTACTATAGGACCCTTGAAGAACCCTCTTTTTTAAGAGTGTGTTGTGAAAGTGTTTTAAAAAGCACTTTGACATTCACACAAATGCAGTTTTTATGTAAATATCATTTGAATTTGCTCTAATATTACTGTTTTCCTCCAGTAAATGATGCCTTCAGATCTAAGAAATGCTTTTGCGTAAAGTTTTTTCATGGTTTTCTCTTTGTTTTATGCCATTTGTAGTATTGGTCCATGCAATTTTCACACAGTGCAAAGGGAAGGGCAGCTGAGGTTTTAAAATAAGGCAATAAAAAAAATTTAAAATGTGGATACATGGTTTTGTCTGGAGAGTGACCAGCTATTTTAGTGATATTAGGAATATGCATTCTGATTCATTTTGATATTGAAGTCAAACAGACTTTGATCAAAAATAATGTAGAGCTTAACTTTTTAGGTGACAGCACTGGTATTGTACAAGAATATAGCAACTTATTTTATTACAGAAAAAGCAGCAGGAGGGAAACGAGTAGTTTTGTGTGTTAGATGAGTAATGAGGCAGCCTCGTCAGATC
This sequence comes from Pygocentrus nattereri, assembly GCF_015220715.1. Classification (NCBI taxonomy): domain Eukaryota; kingdom Metazoa; phylum Chordata; class Actinopteri; order Characiformes; family Serrasalmidae; genus Pygocentrus; species Pygocentrus nattereri. The sequence continues at coordinate 7,052,969 of NC_051236.1, read as the reverse complement.
AGCTAATGTACTCACACGTATGGGATGCTGATTAGGACTCCTCGTCTTCTACACAAGGTCATTTCTCCTCAGACACAATGGAAGTGTAAATTTTAACCTGTAAGTTGAGGATCAATAGTAGATATTTCTAGTAAATGTGTAAACTGAGTAAAGCCTTCATTTCATTCCCTCCCCTTTCCCTGGGGACCAATCCTTGGTCAGTGATTCCTCTAAGCAGGACACAGAACACATTCGGATGCCTCACATGCTTCATGCCTGAACACGCTTTCTACACATATTTGTAAATGTTTGTGTACATGTATATGAGCATTTACATACACAAAACTCCCAGACTGCACCTGCTCTGCTCTCAAAACAGCTCATAAATGAAGGAGGCCACTGGAAACAATGTTCAAGATACTTTCAGACAAAAAACATGTAGTCTAGCTTATTGGCAGAGCAAAGACATTGTTCAGAAATGTATCACTGTGTCTAAGAGTTATTTGCAGGACAAAAATAATGGAAACACTTCAAGAAAAACAATAATTATACTTACAAAGATACACAGCTTGTATAATCTCCACAAAAAAACACTGACCAATAGAATGGGACACTCTGGAGCAGCTGTATATAAGCCTTAGGTCACTATACCCAATGACCAGCGTGGGCTAGAGGGGTATAAAGCCCCCCAGCGCTGGCCTATGGAGCAATGGAGCTGTGTTCTCTGGAGTGATGGAGCTCTATCTGTGGGATGATCTATGTCTGTATCCTTTTATTTTGGTGGAAATGTGAAAATAAGATAGATAGACAGACAGACAGACAGATAGATAGATACTTTATTGATCCCGAAGGAAATTTAGCAGCCAGTAGCAGACACACAACACTATATAGTAAACGTAATAAGGGTGTAGGCATATAACCGAATAAATATACCAGATCCTCTCTACAGGCGTATATACAAATAGTGCTCTATGTGCAGCAACGCTGTCTATATATGCATATGAATAAAGAAACACAGGATGAGCATGAGATTCAGATTCAGTCCTCCTCTCTTTCCACCCTTCTCTGCTGGTCCCCCTGGGAAGAGTTGAAGAGCCTGATGGCTCTGGGGACAAAGGACCTCCTGAATCTGTCGGTTGAGCAGCTCTGTGACAGCAACCTGCCACTAAACATGCTCCTCCTGTCCATGATGATGGTGTACAGTGTGTGGCCATCATCCTCCATAATGGAGAGCAGTTTGTGTAATGTCCTTGTCTCAGCCACCTTGACCACAGAGTGAAGTTCCGCTCACCTGACTAGCTTGACAAGTCGCATCTCGTCTCTCCTTTTTATGTTTCCTACCCCAGCACACCACAGCATAGAGAAGGCAGCTGGCAACCATGGTCTGATAGAACATCTGCAGAAGCTTCCCGCAGATGTTAAAGGACCTCAGCCTCCTCAGGAAGTAGAGCCTGCTTTGACCCTTCCTGTACAGGATGTCTCTGTTGGCTGACCAGTCCAACCTATCATCCAGTTGCAGCCCAAGATACCTGTAGGTCATTACCCTCTCCACTTCAACCCCTTCAATAGAGATTGGCTGTGTGGGTGGCCTAACCCTGCGAAAGTCCACTACCATCTCCTTGGTCTTGGCAGTGTTCAGAAGCAGGTTGCTCCCACAGCACCACTCCACAAAGTCCTTCACCAGGGTCTTGTACTCCCCCTCCTGCCCTCCCCTTACACAAGCCACGATGGCAGTGTCATCAGAAAACTTTTGCATGTGGCACATCTCAGAGTTGTACAGAAAGCCTGAGGTGTAAAGTGTGAACAGAAAGGGGGAAAGTACAGTCCCTTGTAGTGCTCCTGTGCTGCTGACCACAGTCTCTGGTGTACAGTCCTTCAGCCTGACATACTGAAGTCTGCCAGTGAGGTAGTCAGTAATCCAGGAGACCAGATGTGGATCCACTTGCATGTTAACCCGCTTGTCTCTCAGTTGGAGGGGCTGAATGGTGTTAAAGGCACTGGAAAAATCAAAGAACATGACTCTTACAGCACAACCACCCTTGTCCAGATAAGAGGGGGCACGATGGAGGAGGTATAGCATGGCATCCTCCACTCCCACTTTCTCCCTGTAGGCGAACTGCAGGGTGGTCTGTTGCATGTCTAACCTGGGGTCTGAGAAGGTGTAGAAGAAGGTGCGCCAGTGTCTTCATGACATGGGATGTTAGAGCAACAGGCCTGAAGTCATTGAGTTCACTGGGTCACCCCCTCTTGGGTACTGGAATGAGGCATGATGTCTTCCACAGTGTGGGAACCCTCCCCAAGCGCAGACTCAGGTTGAAGATGTGCTGTAGGGGTGACCCCAGCTCAGCAGCACAAGACCTAAGTAGTCTAGGACATACTTTGTCCAGACCAGTTGCTTTCCTTGTGTGGAGTTTCCTCAGCTCACCTCTTACTAGATCTGCAGTGAAGATGTGCAGAGGGGAGGAGGGGGGGCTATAGCAGTGCTGCAGCTCAGATGCCTTGATCTGTGAAGAGGGGGGAGAGGGAGTTGTGATGTCTGTGCCGTCAGCGTCTGAGAGGGTAGCATGAATATCAATAGGAGCAGATGAGGTGTTGATGTCCAGGCAGACAGAGACTGAAGTGCCAGGAGCTGAGAAGAGGGAGGGTGTGGAGGTGACTGCTGGACTTGCAGGTGCTGTGGAGATCTGAACAGGGCAGTCAAACCGGTTATAGAAGATGTTGAACTCATTGGCTCTGCGTGACTGTCTAACGCACTGGGAACCCCAGCACCTCACACTGCTCAGCTTCCCTGAGAAAGTTTATGCCAAGACACTCAATAAGAGACACCAACTGATAGTCAAACCTTGGGTTGAGGAGGAACAATACAGATATCATCCCAGCCATGGAACAATGGACCAGCTTTTCAACCTCATGCAGATTGCTGAGGGGGAATGGGAGTTTGCCAATCCAATCCACATGTGTTTTTGACTTTGGACTGTGTTCCGTGCAGTATTCTGTGGGAGGTCCTTTGGGAGTATGGGTAGACAGGGCCACTACTCTGGGCCACTTGGACATTGTTCTCCCAGAGTGAGAATTGTGTCCATATACTCAGTATTAAGTCAAGCGCATTCGGTGTTAGTGTTGGACTCTGCCATGGTTGTGCCTTGTCTTCACTCCTGTCATGTATACGGTGTCAAGTTGTAAGTGAGGTCAGTAGGGAATGATGTGTGGTAGCCAGAGGGTGGCGTTGGGCTCCATTGCATGGATGCCTCCAGCGCTCACTGGAGCGGTTTGCAGCTGAGTGTGAGGCAATTGGAATGTGGATCAGCACAGAGTCCATGGTTCTAGCCCAGAAAAGTGGCAGGTAAGATGAAAGGACTGCCCTAGGTAGTGGAGTTTAAGTATTTCGGGGTCTTGTTCACAAGTAATGGAAAGAGGGATTGTAAGATTGGCTGCAGGCTCGGACAGGTGGCAGCAGTAATGCGATCACTGTACCAGACTGTAGTGGTGAAGAGGGAGCTGAGCCAGAAGGCAAAACACTGTTTACTAGTTTGTTGACATCCCTACCCTCACCTGCTTATAAGCTTTGGGTAATGACTGAAAGGATAAGATCACAGATACAAATGGCGGAAAAGTAGAGCTGCTACTTCTCCACATTGAGAGTAGTCTATTGAGGAGGTTCGAGCATTTGATCAGGATGCCCCCAGCCACCTTCCCTTGGAGGTTTACCAGGCACAGCATAATGGGATGAGACTCTGAGGTCATCCAAGGACGTGCTGGAGGGATTACATCTCCAAGTTGGCCTGGGAGCAGCCTGAGTTCTTCTGGAATGAGCTGGAGGAAGTTGTGTAGGATAGGGCCATCTGGGATTCTGTGCTTTCCCAGCTGCTACCATGACTGCATTTGGATTAAGCATTTTTATGATGATGAAAATGATGAGGTAAGTATTTTAAATATATAGTACGAAAATTGTAAAAAGTAACTGTCTTTACAAAATGTAACTTGGATTGAATATAGATACATGATTTCAGTATTTTGAATATGTATTCTCAATACTTGTATTCTGTTACATCGCAACCCTGACTGTGCATAAGTCAGAGACCACTCTTTCATTTAGTATCTAATCAAAATGGCCATTGCATAAGATAAGATAATCCTTTATTAGTCCCACAGCGAGGAAATTCACAAGTTGAATTTGAATGAATTTGACTTAAAAGAGGAAAGGCTGATTCAAATGTCACACAAATTTAGAGAAAAAAATGCTACCAGGAAAGGCTCTTTCTACCACCATACATTTACAAAACACTAATAATGGATCTGTCTCACATGCTTGTGTTATTCTAACTTTGAGCTGACCGGATTGTTACCAGATTAGAATGCAGGCAGATTTTTTTCTCCTTTGAGATTGAAGGTAATGTCTTTTATTGCTCAATTAGATTGATTTATTATTTTTAGTTTATTTTAGCCATTTTGCCTGCTGTGTCCTTTTGCTGTCATAAATATTGGGATGTTTTCTTCCATTATGATTGCTGTTGCCTGTTTATACTTGGTTAATATTTTAATTTATAATGGTACAGGCTTCTGCATGTAGGTTTGGGTGATTTGTTTCTGTGAATGTTGAGAAGGGTACTTCAGAATATTCATGCCAAAAGTGATTTCAGGTTGAGGAAGATTGGATTAAAGAGTTTCTATATCAAAGATAGTTACAATTTTTATCTTTTTGTATTGCAGGGAATGCTTGTTAAATTTCTTATCCAGGTCTTTATCTCTCATGTATCACTATTACTCCCTAAATGTTTACACATCCACTTAAAATCTAACATTAAGATTTTGAAATCAGTTGAGTTTTTAGGGGGGGGGGGGGTAACAATCAATCAGAGTCTAAAATTCAGCATTATGAGAAAGCTAATCTGCATTTGTTTCTACTCTACTTTTTTCATGTGAAGCACAGGAAATCCTTCGACAAAAATAGGATGCCCTGAAGAAGCAATTTCATTAAATGCAGAAAAAGCTTTTGAGTTTGCAGAAAGTTACTTCTTATTTGCTCTTTATTAGACAATTTGGATTTGGAAACAGTCAAATTTCTTGAATAAAAGTGTTTCATACACCCCACTAGCCTGTGTTTGTACTGATTCAATCCTCAATCTTTAGTATACCTTGTATGAGGGCACTTGGCAAGGATGCCCTCTGTCACCATTGCTATTTGTGGGATTAGAACACATCATACAAACACCTGGTGCAGTTCATTGTAATGTATAAAATAGTTTTCCATTATGTTGATGATGTTTTACTGTACATTCTGTACATGTTTTACTGTACAATCTTTTGACTTCTGCGTCAGCAGTTAAATCTAATCTTGTTTTTTTATAGGCTAAATTTACAAACAGAATCCTGTTTGGAGGATTTGTTTCATAGTATTGCTTCCTTACAAATAACTCAGTCCTCCTTTAATAAGTGGACAGTGAAATAGTCTCCCTCACATGTTAGCAGGCAGGGTCCAAAGTGTAAAAAGTCTTTCCATGTTTTTTATTTTATTTTAGTGTCTTTAACTGGTTGCGCTCAATTTTTTTTATTCAACATGTATACAAAATTGTTACTGGTTTTATCTGTAACTATAAGGTTCCTATTAGGAAGTCAGTTCTTCAAAGCAACACCACACTGTGAAAATGGCTTGTCAGTCCATCCTAAAAAATTACTTCATATGGTAACAATTAACTAGTATTACTCAAAAACTAAATAAATACTTTGAATGAATAATTCTTTCACAGTAGTGTTTTGAGTTGAATAAAACCAAAAGCTTTTCATCACATTAAGTATTTTTTAAATGTGAACTGACAAGCCATTTTTTCACTGTGCATGCCCTCATTTTTTTTATTATTTTACAGCCAACATGCAAAAGTAAATTGAGTATATTCACTTTGAACATTTCAAACACTTGGACTCCATCTCCCAGACTCCTCTGGGGGATCACATGACTCCTGCAACCTCTGACCTGCTTTCATGCTCCAATCACCACTCTCACTCTACTGAATGCTAATTCGGATCACCTGTGATTTAGGTCATGTGATATTCTTAGTATAGTTTACAAGCCTGGGCTTTAGCGTAGACAGACTGTGAGGTGTTGTATCGTTATTCAACCTACTGAGCAGTTTCTTTGTATATCTGCCAGTTACATCTTTTGCTTTTCCCTTTGGATTGTCTGCCTGTGGTCATCTCTCAGTGTTTTGACCTTTTGGACTGTTTTCTGGACTTTGATCTTTTGCCTCGCCCTTTGGATTGTTTGCTTATTGTTATGTTTGTTTTCAGGCTGAGTTTTTTGGTTTTGACCCACGCCTTCTTTGTGACTACGAGCTCAGATTACATCTTCATTAGTGAAGTCTTTCCTGTTCATTTTTACCATGAGTGTCTGATTTCATCTGTGCCATTACAGAATGTAGCTTTTGTTTGTCTGATTACAGTAATGCTAATTTCTGCAAGATCTGCTGTTTTTTCCATTGTTACACTGAACATTACAGTCATAGTGGTGTACATTCACATTCTGAGTTTGTCATTGCACATTGTACTCATACACTTGCACAACAAAATTGAGGTTTATTAAATTTCATACATTTATAAAATTAAATGAAATTAATAAAACTTGTCAGCTCGAGCTTAAATGGACAAGGTACAGATTTATTGGTCAGTAAATGTTTCAAAGACTTATTTGAATATTATTGGAGAACCCTGTTAACCTGTGGATACCTTGACCAAAAATCATAGCAATCAAGGTACATTTTAATATATTTTTAAATCAGATAATCAGTAACACTATTTTAAAAGGTCCCTTTGTAGATAATTCATACATTCTTAACAGAGCATTAGCAACACATCAAAAGCGTATCAGTGAAGTAGCAGTAGTGAATCATCTGAATAAATTGAGGTGAATAACTTGAAGATGTAATGTTTAATTAATCCTTAATCCTAATCCTTAACCTTAACCCAAAACGTAATCTTAACCCTCACCCTGGCCCTAATCCTTAACCTTAACCTGAAAGATAATATTAACCCTCACCCTGGCCCTAATCCAGTTTAAGCTCCAGTTACAGAATGGTGTCAGCAGTGTTTCAAATAAAGTGAAAAAACTGAATTCAGCAGATTGTAAAGACATTTTATTTTTCACATTTAATTAAAAGTGTTAATCTACTTAATTAAAATGACTTTAAATTACTTTAGTGAAAAGATAATCTACTGAATATATTCACTGCTGCTGCATCATTGATATGTTGTTGATGTTAATGAGATGTTGAGTGTTTATTTGACCTAAAAAAGACAACTCAAAATAAAGTGTCACCAAATTATCAAATTAATTTAAGAAAATATGCCACTTCTAAACTCGATCATATAAAAAGTTAATAGTGCTGAACAAGAGGAAAAGTACTGCTGCTTCATGATGCTCCACAATCACTGTGACTTACCTATTTTAGGAGTACCTTGTTGGCGGATGACTCCTGAAGGTCATATGCTGAGGAAAATCTCATCCTTGGTGCAACAACATGCTCTTTGGAAAGTAAGTAAATCGTTAATGCCATTAAGTAAAAACTCACTGTAATGAACTGTAATGACAGTAAAACTGTAAACACTGTAATGACAGTTTAAAAGTATTGAGGCAGCTGCCCCGAGAAGCTAAAATAGGAAAACATACGTGGTAGTGGCTGGACATTAGCTGTTCCATATGCTGCTGTTAACATTGCTGGAATAGCCCTAATCCTAATCTTAGCCTTAATCCAAAACCTAATCCTAACCCTCACCCTGGCCCTAATCCCACCAGTCTATTCCACGTTTGAAGACTAAGAATTATCTGCATAGTACATTGGCAGACTGGCAGAAGGCTTAATGAACTCATAGACTATGCAGATTATCAGACAATAAACTCTGCGAGCTTAATCACATTCACTGGTGTAAAATAAGCCCACCAAAGCCCCCCATCCCAGTCAAACCACTAACACAGTAACTGACAGAAGTGTGTGGCATCACTAAGTGAAACAATTCAAATAGTCTACACCACTTTGTGAAATAGGTGTGACCACAGCTAGAAGAGAAAATTTAGAGAACAATAACAAGAAAAACCTGCGGCAGGACAGCCACAGTTACAGATTATGGCCTGTGTGCATGGAAAACTGCAGTGTGCCTCTCTCTCATACATGTGCATTCGATGGAGGGCTGCACAAAACATGGGAGGATCCTGAACAGCGTGAGCAGGAATATCGGAATGTGTGAGGAGTGTGTTTTTACATCAACCAAAGATGGTGCTAGGATGTAACAGTTCTGGTCAGAACCTGCTCTCCTGGACTGGAAACTCTTTGCATCTGTTGCAAGCCATTCTACTCAACCCATGGATTTGACTTTATAATATTGCTCGGTGTCTGTGTTCCCCGCTGGCATGAGTCACCTTAGCTCAACAACAGCTGGCTGACCAGTTTGAAGAAGTTGAACAGGGACACTCAGACCTTCCTATCATTATTTTAGGAGACGTCAACCCCTCCCCACTGCTTCCACAAGAAATACACAGCTCCACAGTCAGCAGAGCAGAGTCTAACACATTCTTGGGTACCACCATTCAGACAAAACCTCAAATGAGACAGAGCACTCTAGTTATGGAAAAGGCCCAGCAGCGCCTGTGTATCTTGCGACAGCTCAAAACATTTGGGCTGCCTCCAGCAGCAGTGCCCAGTGTCCAGCTCCACGCTGCCTTAACAGAATCCATCGTCACACCCTCCTTCTGCATCTGGATCAGCTCTGCATCTTCACATCTTCAAACATAAGCTGCAGTGAACAGCGCGATGTGGAAGGAAAAGCATCTAACCCTAAAGATTACTCATTACTCATCTAGGATGAAAAAGAGGCTAGGGAAGATCATGGCTGATCCCTCAGACTCCTCACAAGCTTTCCCACATCCCTCTGCTTTAAACTGCTGCACGTGCACTTTATTACACACACTGTAATATTCATTACCACTGTATATACCCCAATCCTGAATAAGACCCCCTCCAGCTCTCCTCTACCATAGCCAGTGTACATATGTGTTTTATCTTGCTGCAATATACATATTTTATAAAGAAGATAAGAGAAGATAAGATCATCCTTTATTAGTCCCACAATGGGGAAATTCTCAAATATGTTCACTCAGTTATTCAGTTCTGTATAGATGCACGTCAGTGCTACAGCACTTTGTATCTGTCTCTCATTGCAAATCCTTTTACTTGCAGATTGATTGAGTACTGTCTGCACACACACACACACACACGCACACAAACACGTGTGTGTGTATATATATATATATATATATATATATATATATATATATCCATCCATCCATCCATCCATCCATTTTCTAAGCCGCTTCTCCGTCAGGGTCGCGGGGGGATGCTGGAGCCTATCCCTGCAGTCTTCGGGCAGAAGGCAGGATACACCCTGGACAGGTCGCCAGTCCATCGCAGGGCAGTATATATATATATATACTCTAATATTTCGTTGGACCGTCTTTAGCTTTGATTACAGCACACATTCGCTGTGGCATTGTCATCTTGGAATATGCCCGTGCCATCCAGGAAGAAAAAATCCGTTGATGGAATAACCTGGTTGTTCAGGATATTCAGGTAATCAGCTGACCTCATCCTCTGGGCAAGTAATGTTGCTGAACCTGGACCTGACCAACTGCAGCAACCCCAGATCACAGCACTGCCCCCACAGGCTTATACAGTAGGCACTAGGCATGATGGGTGCATCACTTCAGCTGCCTCTCTTCTTACCCCCATCACTTTGGAACAGGGTAAATCTGGACTCATCAGAGCACACGACCTTTTTCCATCTCTCCAGAGTCCAATCTTTACGCTCCCTAGCAAATTGAAGTCATTTTTGCCGGTTAGCCTCACTGATAAGCGGTTCTCTTAAGGCTACACAGCTGTTTAGTCCCAATCCCTCGAGTTCCCTTCACATTGTACATGTGGAAATGATCTTACCTTCACTATGAAACATATTGTGTTTTTCCATTATTTGATTTCATCAAACATTTAAGCGATCGCCGATCATGATCCTTCAATGTTTTTTTCTGACCACATTCCTTCCTCGAAGATGATGTTTCCCCACTGTCCTTCCACTTTTTAATAAAACAGTTCTTAACCTGATTTTAGTGGTTTCACCATCTCCTTAGATGTTTTCTCTGCTTGATGCAGGCCGATAATGTGACCCTTCTGGAATAGAATAACTTTTCCATGACCACAGGACGCGTCTTTCACATGGTTGTTTAACAAATGAGAAGCTACTCACTGCATCAGTCGGGGTTGAACAACTTGTTGCCAGCTGAAACGTAATCACCCATGTAGTAGTTATCCGATGGGAGGCTCTTGCCTATTTACTTAGTTAAATCCAGGTGGTGATATATATAAACCTTTTTATAGTAATATTATATTTTAATTATAAAATATTAAAACTAGGCCTACACTACATGATTATTAGTCTGATTTAAACCTTCATTTGCCCATTCCAACAAATTTTCTTGGTCGGGAGCCCAGTCAGTAGTGATCGACAGTGGATGATTTGGTGATGTGACAGAAGAAACAACTTAATTTTTTGCTTTTTCAATGGAAATCCCAAGAGATCAGAGGTCATCTGATATTATTCTACTTGCTGTAGAACAGAGTGTCTGTTTCTCAACCACAATTTCATCCAGAGTTTGAGTTTTAGCAATGCTTCTTTTGAGCGCTTAAAAGCATAAACAGATGAGTGAAGTTTTCCTCTGTGTAATGAGATTGGGGATAGATTTGTGTTTTTTAGGACCTTGTGTAGCAAGGCTTAACATCTAGTGAGATGAAAGCATCAACACACAACTCTGGCATCCGTACGTCCTGTCCCTGATACATGAGTCTGTACCTGCCAACCCATGAAACAGACAGATCACACCTCACATTCATAATGTTGGAGTAGTTGGTGGCACTGCAAGGTTCATGTTTCTGAGGAGATGAGGAACTGTGCTGTGATTTGTCTCACGGAAACCTGGCTGAACCACACCATGCCGGACTCAGCCTTCCAGCTCGCCGGCCGGCAGCTCTTCCGAGCGGACCGCAACCGGCTATCCAGGAAAGCCCGGGGGGGCGGCTTGTGCGTCTACATAAACAAAGGTTGGTGCACAAACTGCGTGTTGGTAAACAGCCACTGCTCCGAGGCGACAGAACAGCTGACTGTGAAGTGTCGGCCTCACTATCTGCCTCGTGAGTATTCGGCGGTGTTTTTGATTGCTGTTTACATAGCACCGGATGCTAATGCTAACAACGCGCTGAAGGAGCTTTATGACAACATCAGCTCGCTTCAGAACAAGCATCCGGAGGCGTTCTACGTGGTAGCGGGGGATTTTAACCACGTAGAACTGAAGAACACCCTGCTGAGGTTTTACCAACACGTCAACATCCCAACGCAAGGTAATAAAACACTGGACCGTGTTTACACCAACGTGAGGGATGCGTACAGAGCCTTCCCCCGCCCCCACCTCGGGCTCTCCGACCACATCTCCATCATGCTGGCCCCTGCATACACCCCCCACTGCGTCGCTCCAGACTGAGCTCTTCCATGTGCAACTGGGTCCTAGACTTCCTGACCAACAGGCCGCAGTCTGTGAGGATCCACAACATCTCCTCCCCCACCATAACCCTCAGTACTGGCTCCCCTCAGGGCTGTGTGTTGAGCCCCCTCCTGTTTACACTGCTTACATATGACTGCTCACCTATCCATCCAGGCTGTCATATTGTGAAGTTTGCGGATGACACAGCAGTGGTTGGATGCATCACAAACAGAGATGAGTCCAACTACAGGCAGGAGGTGGAACACCTGGAGGGTTGGTGCAGAGAAAACAACCTCTGCATCAACGTAAAGAAGACGAAGGAGATGATTGTGGACTTCAGAAGGGGCCATCATGACCACCTCCCTCTGCACATTGGAGGTTCTGAGGTGGAAGTGGTCGACAGCTACAGGTACTTGGGTGTGCACCTGAGCAGCAACCTCACCTGGAGCAACAACACTTCCACTCTGGTCAGGAAGGCACATCAGCGGCTCTACTTCCTCAGGAGGCTGAGACGAGCTGGACTCGGGAGGGCAGTCCTCACCTCCTTCTACAGATGTGTGGTGGAGAGCGTCGTGTGCTCCAGCATCAACGTGTGGCATGGAAGCTGCTCTGCTGCAGATAGAAAAGCACTGCAGAGGGTGGTGAAGGCTGCACAGAGGATTGCTGGAGTCAGCCTCCCCAGCACCACAGACATTTACACCTCCAGATGCAGGAAAAGGGCTACCTGCATCAGGAAGGATCCCACCCACCCAGCACATGCACTTTTTGTCCCGCTCCCCTCAGGCAGGAGGCTGCGGAGCATCAAGTGCAAAACAACCAGACTCAGAAACAGCTTCATACCAGAAGCTGTAAGGCTCCTAAATTCCAACTGAAAAGAACAAGTACTGTTACAGGCACTGTCACTTTAAACCACACTGAGACACTCTATCTAGACACTTTATCCACTGCTCTAAGTCAATATCATGCTGCTATAGCAAACTTGCACTCTGGACTTCATATTGCTGCTAACTTCCTACTCTCCCTCTCTTGTGTACTTCTATTTATTTATCTATTTTAATAACAGCTCTTGGGTGTAAACTGGACCATGAGATCTTAATTTCGTTCCACCTCATGTACCATGTGATGCGAATGACAATAAAATCTCCTTGAATCCTTGAATCCTTGAAGAGAGCTGACTGTTGGAGTCAAGAGGGCAAAAGCAGCATATGCTCTGAAAATCCAGGGACACTTTTCCTCCCAGGATCCACAGAGTATGTGGAGGGGCATCAAGTGCATCACGGACTACAAATCCAACGTTGCACAAAGCTCCAAAGACCCATCCCTGCCTGAGGATCTCAACAAGTTCTACGCCCACTTTGAGAATCCTGACACCCCCCCAGCACCAAACTCACACACTCACCAGGAGAGGAGCCCCTCAGCATGACACCAGCAGAAGTAAGGAGGACGCTGAGGAGGATCAACCCCCGGAAAGCTGCTGGCCCGGACAACGCCGACCAGCTCTCGGACGTCCTGGCGGACATCTTTAACGCCTCCCTCATCCAGGCAGCAGTCCCCTCTTGCATGAAGACTACCACCATCATCCCGGTCCCCAAGAGCTCTGCAGTGACGGGTCTGAATGACTACCGGCCAGTGGCCCTCACGCCGATAGTAACAAAGTGCTTTGAAAGACTGGTTCAGACCCACATCAAAGCCACCATCAACGTCACTGTGGATCCACACCAGTATGCGTACAGGAGGAATCGATCCACAGAGGATGCCATCTCCTCTGTGGTCCACACTGCCCTCACCCACCTGGAGCAGAAGGATTCCTATGTTCGTATGCTCTTTGTGGACTTCAAATCTGCTTTCAACACCATGACTCCTCAGACCCTGATAACAAAACTCTCCTCACTTGCACATGGCTCTTCCATGTGCAACTGGGTCCTAGACTTCCTGACCAACAGGCCGCAGTCTGTGAGGATCCACAACATCTCCTCCCCCACCATAACCCTCAGTACTGGCTCCCCTCAGGGCTGTGTGTTGAGCCCCCTCCTGTTTACACTGCTTACATATGACTGCTCACCTATCCATCCAGGCTGTCATATTGTGAAGTTTGCGGCCGACACAGCAGTGGTTGGATGCATCACAAACAGGGATGAGTCCAACTACAGGCAGGAGGTGGAACACCTGGAGGGTTGGTGCAGAGAAAACAACCTCTGCATCAACGTAAAGAAGACGAAGGAGATGATTGTGGACTTCAGAAGGGGCCATCATGACCACCTCCCTCTGCACATTGGAGGTTCTGAGGTGGAAGTGGTCGACAGCTACAGGTACTTGGGTGTGCACCTGAGCAGCAACCTCACCTGGAGCAACAACACTTCCACTCTGGTCAGGAAGGCACATCAGCGGCTCTACTTCCTCAGGAGGCTGAGACGAGCTGGACTCGGGAGGGCAGTCCTCACCTCCTTCTACAGATGTGTGGTGGAGAGCGTCGTGTGCTCCAGCATCAACGTGTGGCATGGAAGCTGCTCTGATGCAGATAAGAAAGCACTGCAGAGGGTGGTGAAGGCTGCACAGAGGATTGTTGGAGTCAGCCTCCCCAGCACCACGGACATTTACACCTCCAGATGCAGGAAAAGGGCTACCTGCATCAGGAAGGATCCCACCCACCCAGCACACGCACTTTTTGTCCCGCTCCCCTCAGGCAGGAGGCTGCGGAGCATCAAGTGCAAAACAACCAGACTCAGAAACAGCTTCATACCAGAAGCTGTAAGGCTCTTAAATTCCAACTGAACACACTGCACTGACACTTACAAGAAGAAGTACTGTTACAAACACTGTCACTTAAACCGCACTGAGACACTTTATCTAGACACTTTATCCACTGCTCTAATTCAATATCATGCTGCTATAGCAACTTGCACTCTGGACTTCATACTGCTGCTAACTGCCTACTCTCCTACTCTCCCTCTCTTGTGTACTTTCTATTTTGTGTTTTTTTGTATCTATTGCTTATATTTATCTATTTTAATAACAGCTCTTGGGTGTAAACTGGACCATGAGATCTTAATTTCGTTCCACCTCATGTACCATGTGATGCGAATGACAATAAAATCTCCTTGAATCCTTGAATCCTTGAATCCTTCATCCAGCACAGTGTAGTTATAACACGGGTCAGAACTGCTGGAGACTGTCATGGAAATAGTTTAAAAAGTGCCACTCAAACAACAAAGATGATTATCCTATGAAGTCTGTGCGCTTAGTCATATCCACTGGTTGGAGTAAATGTCCTGTTAAACTAGTGTCAACGTTCTGCCTGTTACTGTAAATCCACAGCCACACTAGAACTAAACACGAGTACAGCTGAACTGGAAGACTGACAGTCTTACACCGGAAAACAAAATAACTGCCACTGTCTGTTCAGGTATGAAAAATTCTCAGGTACCTCGTGATCTGAATCTGAGTGAAGGAGCAAGAATATAAACAAGGATTTGCTAATCCTTTATTATAATTACCCGTCTCTGTTGTCACTTCTGTAGCTGTAAAACAAACAGAGTGAAGACATGAACATGATATCCAAAATGAAATATTATGATTAAGTTTATTTTACATTGGATACATATTCAAATGTTATAGTGTTCCAGACACATTCAGTAAATCAAATGTTAACAATACTTCCTGAAATCTGCCATGAAAATAAATTTAGAAGAATTAGGATAAAAGTACAACACCAAAATGGTTTAATATACAATCCCAATTCCAGTGAAGTTGGGACGTTGTGTAAAACATAAATTGAAACAGAATGCAATGATTTGCAAATCCTTTTGAAACTATATTCAATTGAATACACTACAAAGAGAAGATATTTAATGTTCAAATGGATAAACTTTGTTTTTTGCAAATATTCACTCATTTTGAATTTGATGCCTGCAACACGTTCCAAAGAAGTTGGGACAGGGGCGTGTTTACCACTGTGTTACATCACCTTTCCTTTTAACAGCACTTAATAAGCATTTGGGAACTGAGGACACTGATTGTTGAAGGTTTGTAGGTGGAATTCTTTCCCATTCTTGCTTGATGTACAGCTTCAGTTGATCAGCAGTCCGGGGTCTCCGTTGTCGTATTTTGCGCTTCATAATGCGCCACACATTTTCAATGGGAGACGGTCTGGACTGCAGGCAGGCCAGTCTAGTACCCACACTCTTTTACTACGAAGCCACGCTGTTGTAACACGTGCAGAATGTGGCTTGGCATTGTCTTGCTGAAATAAGCAGGACGTCCCTGAAAAAGACGTTGCTTGGATGGCAGCATATGTTGCTCCAAAACCTGCATGTACCTTTCAGCATTAATGGTGCCTTCACAAATGTGCAAGTTACCCATGCCATGGGCACTAACACACCCCCAAACCATCAGAGATGCTGGCTTTTGAACTTTGCGCTGATAACAATCTGGACAGTCCTTTTCCTCTGTGGCCTGGAGGACACGACGTCCATGATTTCCAAAAACAATTTGTAATGTGGACTCGTCAGACCACAGGACACTTTTCCACTTTGCGTCAGTCCATCTCAGATGAGCTCGGGCCCAGAGAAGCCGGCGGCGTTTCTGGGTGGTGTTGATATGTGGCTTTCGCTTTGCATGGCAGAGTTTTAACTTGCACTTGTAGATGGAGCGACGAACTGTGTTCACTGACTGTGGTTTTCTGAAGCGTTCCTGAGCCCATGTGGGAATATCCATTACAGAATGATGTCGGTTTTTAATGCAGTGCCACCTGAGGGATCAAAGGTCACGGGCATTCAATGTTGATTTTCTGCCTTGCCGCTTAATTGCAGAGATTTCTCCAGATTCTCTGAATCTTTTGATGATATTATGGACTGTAGATGATGAAATTCTTAAATTCCTTGCAATTGCATGCTGAGAAACGTTGTTCTTAAACTGTTGGACTATTTGCTCACGCAGTTGTTCACTGGTGAACCTCGCCCCATCTTTGCTTGTGAACGATTGAGCCTTTCAGGGATGCTCCCTTTATACCCAATCATGACACTCACCTGTTTCCAATTAACCTGTTCACCTGTGGAATGTTCCAAACAGGTGTTTTATGAGCATTCCTCAACTTTCCCAGTCTTTTGTTGCCCCTGTCCCAACTTCTTTGGAACGTGTTGCAGGCATCAAATTCAAAATGAGTGAATATTTGCAAAAAACAATAAAGTTTATCCGTTTGAACATTGAATATCTTGTCTTTGTAGTGTATTCAATTGAATATAGGTTGAAAAGGATTTGCAAATCATCGTGTTCTGTTTTTATTTATGTTTTACACAACGTCCCAACTTCATTGGAATTGGGGTTGTATATGTTAATTGCTGATTACTATTTGGTTTTACAAAAATCATAATGATAAAAAAATATATAAATTTAAGCTGCAATATGTGGGGTCCAAGCACCAAGCTCATTGAGGTCTAAAGGGCCAGACTGGGGCCTTTTCATAGAAAGAATATAAATAATAGAGGGTCAGGCTTCACCAAATACCAGAGAACCAGTTTTGTGTCATAAAGATCAAGAGACCTGTTTTTTGTAGGACAATGTAAACAATGACAATTGGATTTTTAATGATTTTTAGTTTCATGGTATTCTGTAGTGCCCCTTAAGGCTAATCTGGTCCAGTTTTGCGTGACTTAACTAAACCTCAACTCATATACAAGTGATTTTGTTTTTATGTTGAAGAGTCTGTTTTTTAATTTTACATTTTAAGTACCTGCCTGAAGGTCAGCATTCAAGGAAAGTCAGTTATATTGCAGGCTTCTGTATACATTTTATACCTTTTCCAAATACGTTATGCCCCACAATGTCTTGATGGCAATGCAGTCTTCATCCTTCTTATTCCACAGCTACAATATAATAACCAAACTGTACAGACATTAATTAGAACGCAGGTTTTACATTACCGCTGACAAACACTGCAACATCCTTCAGTATAAAGCCTTCTTTCACTCGTATCTCATTGAAGTCCAAATAACCAAACTAAACTCAGACAGCTGAGATGTAATCTATGTAAGGGGTTGTATGTTAGAATTCAGTAAATATCAGTATTGAGTATTAACCTAGAGCACCAGCATCAGTGTCAGGCAGCAAATCCAATGTGAAGCATTCATTAGTCCAGTTGATTTGGGGTAGCGTGCCCAGCCGCGCAGCCAGTCTTGGCATCTTGTTTGTGTGAAACGGCAAAGTTGGTGTGTAAAATGGCTTTTTGGTTAAAGGTTTTAAGTGCTGAAAGATCTGTTTGGAGCATTTTCTTATTTGTTTACACTGAAGAAATATTTCCCTCTATTGATGCAAAGCCTCACTGTAATTAGTAAAATGAAAAGTCTGTAAAAGAAATCTTTTAAATTGCAATATTATACAAATTTTCATATAGAATGTACCAGGTTGGTGTATACCAGCCCTGACAGAACCTTTACACTTACTCTCAAACACACTTCACTGCATGGCTTGACTTCAACATCCTTCACTTCACCTTCAAAATGAGACCATGAAACTGTGAAGTACGTTGCTTACTATCTGGTGTCGGTCAGAGGTGGAGGGGTTCCAGTTTTATGGCATGGTTCCTCTCAAGGTTTCTTCCTCTTGCTCTGAGGGAGATTTTTCTTGCTACTATTACCTTTGACGATGCTAACTTGAGCTGCTACCTGGATTGATTATAAAGCTGCTCTGTTCTTTTCCCAATGTGGTGCTAAAGAAGGAGGCAGCCAAGACCAGAAAAGATTACCAATATTACCCAATACCAAGACTTATGCGTCCTTTGATGCATCATCAAAGGCCCATGTCTTGTCTTGTGCAGAGTGAGTGAGGAAACTGTCCACAGAGGTCCAGCAATATGTGTTTTTGCTGAGTCTGTCTACTAGAACTAGTAAGTCCAACAGGTATGTTTTCCACCAGAACTCCTTGTGGATAGTGAATTCAATCAATCAATCAACCTTTATTTCGTCTCGGAGAACATTGAGGGTGCCCCTCATTTACAATGTTGCTGAATTAATACAGAGCGAGGGACTGATAATGTGTAAGAACGTTTCAGATGATAAAAATAAATGTAATAAATGAAGATCAGGTAAGTATAAAAAGTGACACATTAATAATAATAATAAAAATTACATAAAAAATTATTAAAAATTATAAAACAGAAATTAAAACATAAAATGTACATAAAACAAAATGTAAAGGTTAATAAAATCAAATCAAAAATAAAACAAGAGGAAGATAAGATGAAAAATACTAATAAACAAATTCAATAAAATAACAAATATTAATAAACCAATAATAATTAAAATAAGAATAATAATAATAATAATAGATAAAAGAACAAATAATGACATATAAAAAATGACAATAAAAAATAATGACAAAAATTGTAATAAATCAATTGCTCACATTTACAAGAGGTAAATACAAGCTGCAGTTCTTAAGGTAATGAAATGCTGATTTTGACTGCTTTGGCATGACTGTTAAAAATGAGATCTGAGTCTATTAGTATTAGTAGATTTTAGAGGCTCTCAAATCCAGATAGGCAGCCAGTCTGTGCCTCTTACTATTATTCCTGAATAAAATAATCTCTGATGTCAGGTAGGTGAGTGGGTGTTCACGCCAAGATAGCACAGCTGACTGGGATACCACTTCCCACCTACTACTCGCAAATGTTTGCTCACTCAAAAACAAGCTGTTTTTTCAGGCTTGTGACAGATCACCAAGCTAGGACCACTGAAACTTGGCTTTGTAGAACCTGGCTTCATAGAACCTGGCTTCATAGAACCTGGCTTCATAGGACCTGACTTCATAGGACCTGGCTTCATAGGACCTGGCTTCATAGAACCTGGCTTCATAGAACCTGGCTTCATAGGACCTGGCTTCATAGGACCTGGCTTCATAGAACCTGGCTTCATAGAACCTGGCTTCATAGGAGCCTTCTGGACTCCGCTACCATGCTACAGCCGTTTCTGAACAGTTCTGCTCTCCTGGTTTGGAGTACATGATCCCCAAGTTGTATCAGCACATCTCCTGTCCAGCAGTTGGGAAAAACACACCGGATCATGTTTACAAAAATGCCAAGAAGGCTTATAGCACCACTCCCCTGGGTTAAAGCAACAGTGAGGACAGCGTGTGTGTGTGTGTGTGTGTGGCCTGAAGGGGCAGAGTCAGTGTTACATGACTTTTTTCAGTGAACTGATTGGGATGAATGAATATTTACAGTGCTGTGTGAAACTTTTAGGCATCTACAGTAAGACAATTGACCTCAGCAGTGAGTTTATCACAATATACATTAGAATAAAGTCGTATTCATAATTCAAATAAATATGAAAACAATAAAAAGTAACGAGAATTTCTTGGGTCCATATTTTTCCTTAACACCTTCACAGCCACCCCAGAGACTCGTTAGTATCATGAATTACATCATGAGCACAATTTACTGAGCACTGATTGGTCAAACCAGGAGCTGCTTTTTAAATACATATAATACTGGGCTTCCTCAAGGAGAGGCTTGGAAATGGGTAAACAAACCAACATCCAGAAAATCACTATATATATATATATATATATATATATATATATATATATATATATATATATATATATATAATCAGTAATTTAATCATCATTGAATTAATATTCTATAAATGTTGTTTATTCAAATATTAACACTTTTCTCAGCAAATAAACACAAACTGCACTAATGAATAGATTTTGAAAATGTGTCTTGGGGTCCTAAGACTTTCGCACAGTACTGTATGAATTGGCGACATGTCACTGGATTCATCACAAACTGCAAATTTGCACACCTTTAAACCAAAATACATGGATGAACCGTGCAGTCCGCAGTCTGCTGAAAGCATGCGATGCAGTCTTAAAATCGGGCAACAGTGAGAAACTGCCAGACACAACCTAAAGGCTGGCATCGCAAGTACAGCACACAAACGCAGCCAATTTCAACACCAACTGGGATCCCCAGCACCTGTGGCAAGGAATCCAAACAATCACTGATTACAAGAGCAAAGCCAGTAACTCAGCAACTACAGATGCCTCCTTCCCTGCTGAACTGAACACCTTCTATAGCTGCCTTGAGACAACAGCAAACACTCAGCTAATCACTGCCTGCCCCCCTCTCCAGAGGAGCCAGCACTCATATAGGCTACAGATGAGGTAAGGAGAAAACTGATGAGGGTCTCAGCTCAGATAGCAGCAGGTCCAAATGACATTCCAGCTCAGGTCCTAAAAACATGTGCCAACCAGCTGGCTACCAACTTCACAGACATCTTCAACCTTTCCTAGCACAATGTACTGTTCCCACAGGCTTCAAAGCCACAACAGTCCCAAAGAAACCCATCACTGTCCAACTGCAGACAGCACAATCTTTTGACCATATCTGGAGCTTTTAATTTAAATACGTTCACAGGAATTGCTAAAGAGCTGAAACATCAATCAACTCAGTGGCAGATAGCAATCTGTGGGGCAGTCATGGGCTGGAGGTTAGGAAACCAGCCCTGTGACCGGAAGGTTGCTGGTTTGATTCCCAGAGCCAACAGTCCATGACTGAGGTGTCCTTGAGCAAGACACCTAACCCCCAACTGCTCCCCGGGTGCCAAGGATAGGGCTGCCCATCACTCCGGGCAAGTGTGCTCACTGCCCCCTAGTGTGTGTTTTCACTAGTGTGTATGTGGTGTTCCACTGCACTGATGGGATAAATGCAGAGGTCTAATTTCACAGGGTGCGAAACACAGTTGGCAAATGGTTCTTAATTCTAATTCAATGGCTGGTCAATAGTAATTGTAGGGCTAACAAAATGAAGTAGGGCTTCCCATAAAATTTCCTGCTCATCTATCTGTTTCATCTCACCCGCTAAACCTGTTGCACCTTTTCTAGGTGAGTATAAATACTATGTATGTCCCAAAGTATTCAGATAGTCCTTCAAACGAGTGAATTCAGCTAGTTTAAGGTGCACTTGTTGGTGACACAGGTATTTAATTGTCTGCAGCTTGTATAATTAGCATGAAAAGTATTGAATATAAGAATACGCTGCTCTGGAGAAGCCACATGTGACCCAAAGGTCCACTATGCCTCATGCCAAGCATAGGTTAGGGGCATAAGGCCTCCCGACATTGGTCTCTGGAGCAGTCAGACTGCATTCTCTGGAGTGAGGGAGCTCCATCCAGTACCTTTAGGATGAGTTAGATATATCCAGAACTAATCATCTAACGCCAGTACCTGACTCCACTGATGGTCTTGTCGAATTTCTAAAATTTCCTGTTGTACATGACTTTAAACCGCTTGTTTTGAAATGTTCTTGGTGCTCACTGTATTTAAATTCTGTAGTGGGGTCATCAAATAGATTTGACCTGGAGTTACATTTTCACAGAGCAAATCATTTTGGGCCAGACCCCTGCTTATATTGCCAAACCATCCTGTCAATTAAACATTCACTGTTCTTAATGTTTTCCTGGATATTAATATTAATATTACACTTGGAGATGTAGCCAGTGACTGTGTCACCTGTTGGAAAAATTTGATACTTTATGCTTTTCCTACCACTTCGCTATCCTCGTTACCTTATAATGAGTTGTTTTTCTAGCATAAGAGGCCTGTGAGGAGATGGTGGGTGCAAAAGCAGAAGCTGCACCCCTCCCCTAGCATTAGAAATGGGACATGTGTCAGCAAAGAATGTCAACAGAAAACTGGGTGTGGAAACAAACGCCTGAGCAAGATATGATATGAAAGATAACACCCAGTAGAATATATAAGCCGCATGCACATTCTGATGTTTGAGCAGTTGCATCCAGACTGTGTCCTCTATATAGGTTGCTCCCTTGCTGCAAGAATAAAAACTTCAAAGACAACCAGTGATCCCAGAATAATTTTCCTCACATCAGCACACTCCCAGAGATCTGTGGTATTGCTGTAGGTCGCCACTTGTTTAAACACATTCCAGTCTGTGGTGTTAGTCTTGAAGACCCTTCCAGCCACACTCGTAGCTGCTTCCAAACTGGTTTGGTGACTTTAACCAGTGGTCTCTATGCTGGAATTAGCATAAAATTGATGTAGTCAGAGGCACCAAGATGGGGGAGAGAATGGCCTTTCTGGGTGGTGTAAACATGGTCCAGTGTGTTTTTCCCCTGTGCTGGACAGTCTGTGTGTTGATATATTGCGGGAAACACACTCTTTGGGTCTGCATGATTGAAATCTCCAGCCAAGATGAGAAAAGCGTCAGGGTGGGCTGTCTGCTGCTCACTGATGTGTCCATCACATCAGCTCGTTCAGTGCCTCACTCCTATTGTTGTTATTGGACCTCAGAGGGATATAAACAGTGACGATTATAATGGTGAGCAGTGTTTGCAGACCATCCAGGCATCATTAATGTAAACACAAAGCCCCCCGCTGCAGGTCTTACCTCCTTCAATGAGAGCTCTGTCTGCTTGATAGCATATTGGCCGATCGAGCTGAATGCCGTGGTCTGGGACGCTGTTACGGTGCCATGTTTCCGTAAACAGAAACACACAACTCTCTTATAGACTTCTAGGTTGTGTGTCCAGTGACCATGGTCAGATGGCCAGTACTACGGTGGGGTACCTCCACGCTTACCCCTCTTCTGCTTCCACTTAAGCTGCTTGTGGCACCTCCACTCTGGACGAGATGAAGGAGTGGAGGGCGGTGTTGGCGCTGGACATCTAAGCAAACCGCAGTCTCGTAGCTCTTCTTTGTGCTGTGAGTTTAACTGTGGTTTAAATGAGGTTCTGCCAACGTCGAGCAGGAACTCACGGCTGTATGTGCGCTTCAAGACAGGTAAATGCGACGAAGACGTATAAAAACCCTGCGACTTGCAGTTTTTTACGGTTATCTCTTCACAGCTTGCATCCACTGCTACTGCTTGCATCCTATTTCATAAACTCTAACATTTACCCTCATAAAACAAGCTTTAGCTTGCATCCCACCTTCGCACTACTATTCTTGTTACATACACATGTCTTGTTAAATGTCCCACAGTGTCTTGATGTCAAGCTCCACCACATTTCTACTTCAGTACCTCAAACCCAATGTAATTTGCACATAATTTGATTGCAAGAATCAAAGTGTTCTGCTGTTTTCAAAGCTGTTTTAAAAACAATTTAAAAATGTTTTGTGATCTGAACCAAAGCATGGGTCTTTACTTTTCCACTTGCAGAAGAAACAAAGTGGAAGAATAAATATTATAACAAAAAATGTAATATTATGCATGCATTATATCTGCATTTGTGTCACATCAGATTCCCATTTAAAGGTACTAATGTAACCTTTGTATGATTTGATATTTAATGTAGTATCATTATAGTTTTCTTATCTCCTATTAATATGATTATTAGCAGTATTACTACTATATACTACCAGTCATATTACTATAATACTATATCTTTTCTTTCCGCTTTATTTCTGTGCCTCACAATGCTTTGAGTGACATAAAGAGACAGTTTGTTAGGCTCTTATATCATCCTAACATGATAAACATGTGGGAAACATTAAAAATATAAATGTTCTTTATTGTTGGGATGATTATGTGCGGGTGTTTGTAATTGATCTGTTAACAAAAGCCTGGAAGTACATGAGAGAAACGCTTTAGTCAGAGGATTCTAGCATTATTTCAATAAAACCAACATAAATGACTTGTTAGTAAAGTAATTTTATTTAAACATTTTAATTTTGTTTACGTTATGAATGAGGTACCATCAGTTATCAGATATGGCAGAAAACCATAAAGCAGTGCCATTACACAGCAATGTGAGCAGAAATATTGATAAATATTGATCTTCACCACTGTATATCAGCATCAAGACTATCAAGGTTCCAGCACTATATTGGATTTTAATCTCAGCTCTAGTTTAAATATAGACATTAAAGCTCAAAA
Source organism: Pygocentrus nattereri (assembly GCF_015220715.1). Lineage (NCBI taxonomy): Eukaryota > Metazoa > Chordata > Actinopteri > Characiformes > Serrasalmidae > Pygocentrus > Pygocentrus nattereri. The sequence continues at coordinate 7,028,526 of NC_051236.1, read as the reverse complement.
CAGGCACATAAGTGACATTCTTTGCTTTGTATTTCTCAGTTTTCAAGTAACTCTTTCTTTAAAGTCTGACTTTTGTACCATTAGCCTGTTTGGCTTTCTGCCTCCTGCTCAGTCTGTTATAGAGAGAATATAAAGTGGAAACCACTTAGTGAGACTCTGTCAGCAGCAACCAGTGATATTGAACTGTCCGTTCATCTGGCTGTATTTTATCAGCTCAGATTGCCTTAACCACTAGGCTTTTAAACGAAGTCGTTATGGCACTTTCACTTATCTGCTGAAGCTTTGTGCTGTTTCAGAATCAGGACACTTTATTGATCCCAGAGGGAAAGTGCAGTTATTACAGTTGCAACGGTTTATGTAAAAGAATAAACACTTTACAAGAAAAGAGAGAAATGTGCAATATGTACACGAGATTTAAACTCTTACGAATACAGTAAAGTGGCAGTGACTGTGATAATAAATATGAAGAATACTGTATAAAGCAGTTCAGATTATTGCACCCCTGAGTTTTATATTTATCCTTGCGGCATTGCTGTCCTTACTGTAGTTTCATTTTCACTCGGCTGTACTGACAGCAAACTGCTGCACAGTGTCCCAGAAAAGGCTCAGAAACATTTAAAGGATCAAAACAATAACTTAAAAATGTAGTAAGTGACTTGACTTTGTTAAAAGGAGTGTCATAAGGAATTACACTAATATACCTCAAATGGATATTTCAGACAGACTCTCAAAAAAAAAAACCAAAACACATGAAAAATAAGTCGAATAACTATTTCCTGAACAGCATCTCCCAATAATTTAGGGGCACAGCTGTACACATTGTAATCTGTGGTGAGAGTAGACAGCAGGTGGAAGAGAATCTGGAGAGGTGGAGGTTTGCACTGGACAGGAGATGAATGAAGGTCAGTAGAGACAAGACGGAATACATGTGTGTGAATGAGAGGGAGGCAGGTGGAAAGGTGAAGATGCAAGGAGTAGAGGTCATAAAGGTGGATGACTTCAAATATCTTGGGTCAACCATCCAGAGCAATGGACAGTGTAGAAAAGAGGTGAAGAAGAGGGTGCAGGCAGGATGGAGTGGGTGGAGACGGGTGTCAGGGCTGATGTGTGACAGAAGGATAGCAGCAAGAGTGAAGGGGAAGGTTTACAGGACAGTAGTGCGTCCTGCTATGATGTACGGTTTGGAGACTGTGGCTCTGTCTAAAAGACAGGAGGCTGAGCTGGAGGTGGCGGGGATGAAGATGCTGAGATTTTCGTTGGGAGTGACAAGGATGGACAAGATTAGAAATGAGCAGATCAGAGGGACAGTGAAGGTGGAGCAGTTTGGAGATAAAGCCAGAGAGGCCAGGTTGAGATGGTTTGGACATGTGTTGAGGAGGAATAGTGGATATATTGGGCAAAGAATGTTGGAGATGGAGCTGCCGGGTAGAAGGAGAAGAGGTAGACCTCAGAGAAGGTTTTTGGATGTAGTGAAGGTGGACATGGAGATGGTTGGTGTAAAAGTAGAGGAGGCAGTGGATAGGGCAAGATGGAGGCAGATGATCTGCTGTGGCGACCCCTAAAGGGAGCAGCTCAAAGAAGAAGAAGATATTTATGTGGTGATGGAGAGGACTCCATTTGGTGGATATAAATATACTAATGGCTGTCCTGATATTATGGATTTTAGATAACAAACACAGTGCATTTCTCAGGTGATATTAATTCAGGGCTTATAAATAAAGGTGACTTGGCAAAGAGTATCCTGCTGCTGTTAATATAATCGATAATGCTAGAGAAAAAGGACTCTCTGCAGTCCCTCTTGCCTAAAAAATTCTTTTTCCAAAAAAAGGTTAAATTTGTCAGTAAAGTTCAGTCCATTTGTCCTGCAGCCTTTATGCAGTTAGTTGTTTAGTCCAAGTAGCCTTGAGAACATTTAGCTTCTCCCTGCAGGCAGAGGACCACTGATAAATAAACGCTGAGCTTCCTGAGTGTGTTGAAGAGATCACTAAAGTCACTTTTTAAGACTAAAGTCGCTCTTCAGACTCATGCTTCCTTGTTTCATTCTTGCCCACATGAACAATGACCCATTTCATTGTCTGTGTTTACATGCAAAGATTTTTGCCAATCCGAATGAACACATTCTGATTAAAGACTCAGACTGAGGTGTTTATATATGCACACTATTTAACAGTCTGATGAAAAATCTTCGTTTACATGCTCACTACAAATAATCTGATCCAAAATGGCATGTATGCGTGAAGAACCACTAAGTGTAGACATTACCATGACAGCGAACATCACGTGAGTCCAGTCAGAGTGAGATGAGCAGCAGTGAGCAGTGATTGTGTTTTTAACTGCTTTAAAGTGACCTCTGCGCACTATGCCCCTCAGCATCCGCTGACCCTGCTCTGTCATTTTACGTGGCCGACCACTTCGTGGCTGAGTTGCTGTCGTTCCCAATCACTTCCACTTTGTTATAATCCCACTGACAGTTGACTGTGGAATATTTAGTAGTGAGGAAATTTCATGACTGGACTTGTTGCACAGGTGGCGTCCGATCACGGTACCACACTGGAATGCACTGAGCTCCTGAGAAATATAGTGTATTTTGGAGGATGGCAGGGTATGCAGAGGATGTAGAGGAGGTCTCCAGAATGTCATAGAGCCAAATTGATTTGAACCAGAACGCACAACTGAGTTGCAGTGGCCTGAAGAAGACGGAGCAGAGAGAGTGAACCTGAACCCACCGATGCTGAAGCACAACAACCCAGGGTGAATGGACTCTGAAGGTGTCAATAACAAACTCAGTTACTTGCTACTCTGCTCACCCGTTTTTGAGGTAGGACAGTGAGGTAGATAGTTATTTTATTGCATGGCCCATTTTAGACAGTCGGTAATGACTGATTAAAGTGTCTGTGGTGGAACACAACAACAATGGGAACAGCAGTTTTCTCCTGCAGCCGATATTTGCAGAAATCCACTTGCATTTTCACCGGTCGTGGGTTAGTTAAGTCGAGGAAGGAGTCGCTACAAACCTTAAATTGGCAGAGCTATTCAACTTCGGTATTTGTGTGTAGTTTCAAAACAATTAGCAACAGTCATGGGCTGGAGGTCAGGGAACCAGCCCTGTGACCGGAAGGTTGCTTATTCGATCCCCTTCGCTGACAGTCCATGATGGAAGTGCCCTTGAGCAAGACACCTAACCCCCAAATGCTCCCTGGGCGCTGTGGATAGGGCTGCCCACTGCTCCGGGCAAGTGTGCTCACTGCCCCCTTGTGTGTGTGTTCACTAGTGTGTATGTGGTGTTTCACTGCACGGATGGGTTAAATGCAGAGGTCTAATTTCACAGTGTGCAAACACAGAGACAAATGGTTGTACACTCTTCTTCTTCTTAACATCTTCAGGATTTCTGGTACTTATAAAAGCAACAGAAATAAATGCGCCATCTGATATTTTCTTTGTTTATTTTTGCATCCTGGCACAACATGCTGGCAGGGGGTAGAAGCACATGCAGGGCGTTGTACGGAAAAAAATAGTAACCAAAGACAACATGTCTGTATATATTTTACCATCATTAGTGTGACATATAAAAACTTGGACACAAGTAAGTTCACTGGTCATTTTGAATAGTGTAGACATACGGACGTCCGGTTCCTAGCACTACAATAGTGAACAATTCTGACTCTAAATTTCTGTAGAGAGGTGGTTTTTCTTGTTTAGCTTCACAGTCAGAGTGACACGCCCCTGACCAGGCAGTGTCACACCGGGTGGAGAATGTGGGCTTGTCTACAAGGCCAGACACATGGTGAAATCGTTCCTCTGATCAACACAGTGTTCTATATAGGACATTTTTGAAAAAGGTTCTATATGCACCACAAAAAAGGGAATTGTTACAATGGTCAATTCAGTAGAAGAACCCTTATGGGTACTATACTGAACCATATGCAACATATTCATGGTGTGTTCCAAATCGGGAGGCCGCTGTCTAAGCAGGCAGCATTTGCACACTCCTGAGATGAAGCCTGTCCCGTTCGGAAGGCAGCATATATCATCGGAAGGCAGCATAAATCATCAGAAGGCCTCATCACACGTCCTTTTTGATGAAGGTAACCCCACAATACTGTTTGACGCAGCTGTTTTTTGCTGACCTTTTTCTTGACCTCTGTCTTTACTTGATTTGATTGCTGTATTCATGTAAAGTATTTTATATAATTGTATTTCTAGATCTCTAGAAACCGTTCCTCGGGTAAAACTAGTCCTGGCAGGCTGCACCTCGGGAAGTGAAGTTGGCGTCACTGGAAGGCTGGCTGTGTAAATGCTCTGACACTTTAAAAAGAGAGACAGTCTAGTTTAAAATTCTGGCTGCTCATTATTAAGTAATATTTTTTTTTGCAATTAAGTCATTGGTTTGATTCTATACTCAGATTCTTTTCTGTCCTCAGGGACTGATGTTACAGCAGCGGAGAGGCCCTGTCCGAGGGGCTGAGGAAGAGGAGCTGTTACAGGGAGAAAACTGTGCTGAACGACTGAAAGCAGTTCACTCTTTAAGCACATCCAGGGGAAGCAGCGCTCTAGACTGACGTTCTCCCTGAACAACAAAAAATACTTCACACTGAATGACGTAGAAGGTCAGGAATGAATTTTATTTTAAATCTTCTTCTTCTTTCGGCTGCTCCCTTTAGGGATCGCCACAGCGGATCATCTGCCTCCATCTTGCCCTATCTACTGCCTCCTCTACTTTTACACCACCCATCTCCATGTCCACCTTCACTACATCCATAAACCTTCTCTGAGGTCTACCTCTTCTCCTTCTACCCGGCAGCTCCATCTCCAACATTCTTTGCCCAATATCTCCACTATTCCTCCTCAACACATGTCCAAACCATCTCAACCTGGCCTCTCTGGCTTTATCTCCAAACTGCTCCACCTTCACTGTCCCTCTGATCTGCTCATTTCTAATCTTGTCCATCCTTGTCACTCCCAACAAAAAGCTCAGCATCTTCATCTCAGCCACCTCCAGCTCAGCCTCCTGTCTTTTAGACAGAGCCACAGACTCCAAACCGTACATCACATGATGTATGAATTTTATTTTAAATAAACACCACAAATGCTTATTTTTGCTGCGCTGCTTGTCTTGTATTGCTGTGCTTATGACAGTCACATCAGTGTTAGACGAATGTTGACGCTCATAAATCAGATGAAACTGTATAAATTGAAACACAGATTAGCCGTTTAACTGATTGTCTGTGATCATTTTTTATGGATGCGTTTTGTATAAAATGATAAGTACGTTTTGTTCTTTGTGTGTTGGCAGTAAAGCAGGTGCATTAAGGCAGATGAGGACAGTGAATGAACTGAAATGATTCATGAACTAGTACATCTATATATCTGTATTGATCTTGGGCGCTGAGTTGAGTATATAACTAGTATATATTCCACAGCAGTGTCACGCAGGAAAACAGCTGCTGCAGATCGAATGCCTTTTACACTGGAGTGAGTGTAAACTAACCGGCGAGGAAACGTATAAAATCGGTACAGTGCAGTAAAACATATGACGTATGATGGCTCTGAAGCTCTGTCCCAAATGCCATGCCTGCTAAGGTTCCTTTTCAGTTAAAATGCTCTTTTGACCTCCACTGGATTTTTTCACCGTGGCTGATGTTCGTTCATGTCATCAGTGATAGTGCACCGTCTCACTCAGCAGTGCCCTCTAGCTTCTGACAAACACAGAGGACATTATTAAATGGCAGTTCTCCTCACTACACATTCCCTGGCCAAACTCACTAGATTGACCACCACACACAACGCAGAGGTGCAGACAGCCAAATGTGGCTGGATGGAGCATTAAACACTGACTAAGGTGCCTGTGAGAGCTCAAGGGATAGGCAAATTCGAAGCATAACAATTACGCCAAAATGCAACTTATTGGACTTTTCAGTTTTAAAATCTAAAGACATCCGTTTGCAGAAAGCCTTTCATCTTTCTGTCTTCTTGGATGATGATAGGTCCTCCAGTAACGAGTGTTGAGCCAACCATAAAAAGCAGTTGTATCCAGAAGATTGAAGGTACATTGAAAACTACAAAATACAGGGAGATTCACTTAAAAGAGGCCCCGAATATTCTGTAATAACTCTCTTTAGGATGAATTGATCTGAACCAATGTGCAATGAGCTCCTCAGTATATGAAGCTTCGAACAAGCCAGGATGCCCCTGCGTTGGAGTGATGAGGGAGGCGCCGGACAGCCGTCGCCACATTTAACCTCCGATTGCAATTTCCAGGTGTGGACCCCCATACCCCTTCATGTGTCTGGCAGAAAATGGAGATTCACTTCCAGCATCGGAATTGCATCGAGAATGCAGGTTGTACAATTTGCAGAAGAGATAATCTTCTCTAGCTCTAGGTGTGGGAGGGGGTAAAAAGTTTCCAGGCTCTTTTCTACAGCTGTGTTTTGTTCTATATCAGCCAAGTCAGATGACAGCCAAGCTAGATTTGAATTTGATACTGTGGGTTGAATTTGTTGTCTAATATTTTCAATTTTATTATTAAAGAAGTCCATAAAAACTTCACTAGTGAGAGTTGCTGGAGTTTCTGGTTCAGTACCTGCCTGATTTTTTGTGATTTGGGAAATCACATTAAACAGAACTCTAGGATTATACTTATTATTCTCGATCAGCGAGGCCAGATATGCTGAGCGAGCTTCAGTGAGAGCATTTCTATACTCTATAAGGCTGTCCTTCCAGGCAGTGTGGAACACTTCTAGTTTGGTTTGACACCATTTCCACTCTAATTTCCGAGCTGTTTGTTTTAAGGTCCGGGTTTTATCGTTGTACCACTGGGCGAGCTTTTTCTGCCTTATTCTTTTTATTTTAAGTGGGGCCACATTTTCTAAAGTGGATTGTAAGGTATTTTCTAAATAATCGGTTAGTAAATCTAGTTCCATTGGGTCTGATGGAGTGGAGTGGAGATTTTCTATAAATTGTAGGGTTTTATTGAGCGCTTTGTTGAATAACGAGGGGACGTATATATATTATGGCTAAGTCGTAGCTCATATGTAATTAAGTAATGGTCAGAGATTGCTGTGGTTTGCGGTAGGATATTAAGCTTGTCTATGTTAAGACCTAGTGTCAAAACTAAATCTAACGTATGACTACAGTAGTGTGTAGGCCCTGTTACATTTTGGGTAAAAGCAACAGAGTCTAGGACTGAGGTAAATGCCTTTTTTAGTGGGCCATCTACCTTCTCAAAGTGAATATTAAAATCTCCTACAATTATTACTTTATCGTTGCACACAGCCAGGTTTGCAGCGAAGTCACAAAATTCTTTTATAAATTCAGAGTCGCCCCCTGGTGGCCTGTAAATGTTAAATAATGAGAACGCCTTCTTTTTTGTGACCGGATTTGTGACGTGAATAGAAAGGACCTCAAAGGAAGTGAAAGTGTCACATTGTTTCTGACTGATATCGAGAGTATTTTGGTATATTATACAGACTCCACCTCCCTTGCCTGATAATCTTGGCCTATGTGCATAATTATAGCCTGCAGGCGTGGCTTCATTTAAAGCTAAATATTCATCTGGTCTATCCCGTTTCAGTAAGACAAAAAAAGTCAAATTTATGATTGCTTATAATTTCATTTACGACGACTGCTTTAGAGTTTAGTGATCTTATATTAAGTAGTCCAAGCTTTAGATCTAAGGTGTTAGTGCTATCATCAGAACATGGATATGTGTTGATTAGGTTGTTTAAATGGGCTGATTGAGTTTTTCTATGATTAAATTTAGTTTTAATTCGGGGCAAAGACACAGTCTCTATAAAGCTGATCTTGGGTGACGCCTCAAGGCGGATCGCCGACAGTCGGTTTAGCCTGTCTGTCTGCAGCCTGGTCCCGGCTGTCAGCAGCTGTTTACACTACTCTGCCGACTAACTAAAGGACTATGTGCTATGCTGCACAAAAGTAAGGCAGCACCCTCCCGCGTGGGGTGGACACCATCCCTACCTATGAGACCAGGCTTGTCCTCAAAACGCAACCAATTGTCTATAAAGCCCACTTGATTTTCGGAACACCACTTGGACATCCAGCCGTTTAACACTGTAAGCCTGCTGTAGGCCTCAGCGCTGCGCCGCATTGGGATGGGGCCAGAGCAGATTACGGCATCGGACATCGTCTGGGCCTGTTTAACCACCTCTCTAATATTAGCCTTAGTTATCTCTGACTGCCGCAGACAGATATCATTGGCCCCTACATGAATGACTATCCTCGACTATCTCCTATCAGCTAATCTAAGGTTGCCACTAATGTCCAGCGCTCTGGCTCCTGATAAACATCTAACTGTTACTGCTGGCGCCCCTAAAGGAGTAGCTAACTTCACGTGTCGAACAATCGAGTCTCCTATGACCAGGGTGCTTTTAACAGGCTTCACAGTGGGTGCTTCACTGAGCGGGGCAAACCTGTTTGACACGCAAATCGGAGGAGCGTGGTGTTCCAGATCTGGTAATTTCCAGATTATTTTATATGAAAATGATTCAAACTCTAAAATCCAATTCAGCAAATGTTACAGAGATTTATTTAATTGTTCAGTCAATTAAAGTTAATTAGTACATCTCTGGGCGCCACCGTGGCGCAGTGACCAGGGTCCTCTCTGTGTGGAGTACATGTTCTCCCTGTGTTCCTGTGTTCTCCGGTTTCCTCCCACAGTTCAAAGACATGCAGTCAGGCCAATTGGAATTGCTAAATTGCCCATGTGTGAGTAACTGTCCATGTCTGTCTGTCTGCCCTGCGATGGACTGGCGGTCTGTCCAGGGTGTATCCTGCCTTCCGCCCGATGACCACAGGGATAGGCTCCAGCACCCCCCGCGACCCAGAGGGAGAAGCGGCTTAGAAAATGGATAGTACATCTCTTTCTTTGGTTATATTACATAAATACAAAGGGTGTCCAACAACAAAGCTTGTTATGAGGAACATTTCTGCTTTTATTAATCATCCAGAGAGCTGGGAGTTTTTATTCATGACTGAAACCGAACCTCAGGAACATTTTCTCTGATCCACACTAACCTCAGCAAACCACAAGATGTTGAAACAGCCTACAGAGAGGCCAAATACTGATCAATAATACAGCACACACACACGCACACACACATGCACACACACACTCACAGACTCACACACAATAACACACACACACACACACACACACACACACACACACACACACACACACATACACACTCACTCACACACACACACACACCTACACACACATGAACACACACACTCACAGACTCACACACAATAACACACACACACACACACACACACACACACACACCCCTACACTATATTGCCGAAAATATTTGTTGTCTGGCTTCACATGCACATGAACTTGAGTGACAGCCCATTCTTAATCCATAGGGTTTAATGTGATGTCGGCCCACCCTTTGCAGCTATAACAGCTTCAACTCTTCTGGGAAGGCTTTCCACAAGGGTTAGGAGTGTGTTTATGGGAATTTTTTACTGTTCTTCCAGAAGCACATTTGTGAGGTCAGACACTGATGTTGGACGAGAAGCCCTGGCTCACAGTCTCCACTCTACTTCATCCCAAAGGTGTTCTATCGGGTTGAGGTCAGGACTCTGTGCAGGTCAGTCAAGTTCTTCCACACCAAGCTCGCTCATCCATGTCTTTATGGACCTGCTTTGTGCACTGGTGCACAGTCATGTTGGAACAGGAAGGGGCCATCCCCAGACTGTTCCCACAAAGTTGGGAGCATGAAATTGTCCAAAATCTCTTGGTGCTGAAGCTTTAAGAGTTCCTTTAACTGGAACTAAGGAGCCGAGCCCAACTCCTGAATAACAACCCCACACCATGATCCCCCCTCTACCAAACTTTACACTCGGCACAATGCAGTCAGACAAGTACTGTCTCCTGGCAACCGCCAAACCCAGACTCATCCATCGGATTGCCAGACGGAGAAGCGTGATTGGTCACTCCAGAGAACACGTCTCCACTGCTCTAGAGTCCAGTGGCGGCGCTTTACACCACTGCATTTGGAGGTCTGTAGTGATTGACTCTGCAGAAAGTTGGTGACCTCTGCGCGACCCATTCTTTCACTAATGTTTATATATGTAAAATATATAAACCACTTTACTTTTAATGGATGTTAGTGGAACTAGAATTTTTTCCAAGTAATTTTGAGCCGTTTCTTTTGGTCCATTCATCATGAAATTTACACACATATTAAAGAGCAACAAATATTGTCAAAAACAAACAGCGATATATAGAGCATATATATGAACCCAGGCCTTGTGTCTGCTTACGTTATCAGGTCAGTACAAAACACACAAACCAAATTTGAATTGAAATGTGTTGCCACTAATAATAATAACGATGGTATATAATATTAAACGCAGCACAAAGAAGAGAAAAGCTGAGTTTTAGATCCGTCCTGCAGTACAGAGGCGAAACAGCAGAGCCTTAGCGTTAGAGGAGCATTCATCTGTATTGATTGGCCCCGAGCGTTTTAATTACTTCTGCTCTTACTGATTTCACTTTCTGAAACCTGCTGCTAATGAAGCGCATTTGTCTGAGCTTTAAGACGCAGCTCTGCTCTTCAAAGTGCGAGTATCGATTGCAAAACCCAGAGATGAAAGATCTCAGCTTTGCACTGTCAGAGCAGCAACATTTCACACAGACAGGCCTATTAAAAATTCATAATGAAAGGAGTTAATTATGTTTGCCACTTTTTAGCACAGTGTGCAGAGACAGCATCATATTTTATCTGCTTAAGCTTCAGGCTTTTTACTGTTTTGTTCATTTCAATGACAGGCTGCATGCTGAATTTTTCTGCATTATTAAATGCTGAAGATGTAAACAGAGTCGTTCAGAGTGGTTTGGTGTGAAATGTTCCGTTCTAGAATCAGAACTGTTCACAGTGGTGCTGATAGGAACCAGACTAAACCTCCTAAATCCTGTCTTAACTTTAGAATGAACACCAACAGGGTCCTAACTTCTGTTTAAGGCCCGTTTCTCTGGATTTTAGGCAGCTGAGTCAGACAGTGTAGTTCACTACCAGCATAATGAGCTCCATTTATTTCTACTGTAAAACTTTCACTGGGATGTTTTTCATTTCTAATTCGCTGCCGACTCGAACTCCACTGCCCCTCTGATCACCTTCCTATGTTAATGTAGATGATGAACTATTACAGTGATGGTGGTGAATAATGAGGAGGCGGAGCTGAACGGGTGTCTCTAGTTTTTTTTAAAGAGCTTTAAAAGTGAAGTGGTTGTTGCAGGACAAGATATCGTGATGAATGTTTTCACACCACTTACAACACTCCCTGCCCCCAAACACTGAATTCTGCAGAAATAAAAATGTAAAAAAATCTCCTTTAAAGGTACATCAGAGTTCAGGTTTAGTGCTCTACACTCTCAGAAATACAGGTTCTAGACTGTCTCAGGGTCAGGTCCCCTCTTGTCACTGGACTGGACCCCTCAAGGCTCCATCTCAGTCCCTTTAGTCAGGGAACATAACTGAACCATAATCCACTGAAATGATGTGTTCTAAGCTGTACTGACTCCATACACCCCGCCTCACCTCCAGGCTTACCTCGATGAATGAGAAATGAACCTAAACAGAACCTTCACTACTAACAGTGTAGATAGTTTTATACTTCACTAAAATCTCAAAATTCCTTTAACCTCTTATTCTCCAGGGTATATTTTGGTTTGTGGGGAAAAACGGGTCGACTTTCAGTAGAAAAACCAACTTCAGCTTCTTTTATTATAAGGGTTTAAAATGACATCACCATCTATTTGACTGGAGAGTTACAGCCTAATACGATGCCCAGTTTCTGAATGTAGCTTATGGAATATGAACATTATGAGGAGCACTAGAGCATTATGTCAAGCACTAACCCTTCACTCTGTAACATTACACTACTGTGCAGTAATGCTGGTTTCTGCTGGCATTCTATTGGATATGCAGTGTTAAGTCAGGCTAACCAGGCTAACAGTGGTGCACATAAACGGTGGTGCACATTAACGGTGGTGCTGTGACGAGGAGCGAAGAGGCGGATGCATGTGCTGAGATAAGCGAGATTTATTAAGGGCAAATCCAAAGTCAGGGTCGAGACAGTCCAGGGTCATAGAGCCAACACGGATAGATCGGGGGACAGACATGACAGACACCAGAATGCAACAGAACAAACAGAACAAACAACACAGCAGATAACAAACAAAGCAAACAAAGACCAGCGAAAACAAAAGGCAAACACAGGGCTTAAATACGACACCGGGAAGACGAGGGACAGGTAAAAACAATCAGGGGCGGAATCACAAAACAAGCAGCATGAACCAAACAAACGCACATGGAAGACCACACATGGAGTGGGAGGAGCCAATCGTGACAGGTGCACATTAACAGTGGTGAACATTAACAGTGGTGAACATTAACATTGGTGAACATTAACGGTGGTGTACATTAACAGTGGTGAACATTAACAGCGGTGAACATTAACAGTGGTGAACATTAACAGTGGTGAACATTAACGGTGGTGAACATTAACGGTGGTGAACATTAACAGCGGTGAATATTAACAGTGGTGCACATTAACGGTGGTGAACATTAACAGTGGTGCACATTAACGGTGGTGAACATTAACAGTGGTGAACATTAACGGCGGTGAACATTAACGGCGGTGAACATTAACGGCGGTGAACATTAACAGTGGTGTACATTAACAGTGGTGAACATTAACAGTGGTGAACATTAACAGTGGTGAACATTAACGGCGGTGAACATTAATGGTGGTGTACATTAACGGTGGTGAACATTAATGGTGGTGAACATTAACGGCGGTGCACATTGACTTTCCCACATTGGATGAAACACTGATGTTGCTCCAGTTTAAACTCTGACATTTGAAGCCTGTAATGAGCTTTATTGTGTTTTAGTGTTTCAGTAAATCCTTCAGTAAATACGTCAACTTGAAGCCTCACTCTTAACACTGGAGGAGGCTTTAGTCCAGTACGGTGTCTATAGAGGAACCATTTTGGGTGCTACTATATAGAACCTTTTAGAAACCTCAGAAGGTTTCCTACAACCTAAAGAACGCTTTCATGATGTATGTCATGCAAAGGATTCTTTGAGTGTTCATGGTTCTATATAGAACCGTTTTCTTTACTAAAGAGCCCTTGAAGAACTGCCTTTTTTTTAAAAGTGTACAATTTTGTTGTTTGTAAGTGAAGGAAATGAGAGAACAGGGAACGCCGCTGCCCGATGTTTCTTTCCGTCGTCTCATCTCAGGATCCTGTCAAACAGATGCGAGCTGCTGACCGGTCGGCAGACGAGCAGGACACGAGTGGCAGGTCAAAACAGTGTCACTCAATCTGATGCGGCAGGTGGATGCAGCTGGAGAGTGAAAGAGGACATGGATAAATCACGGCGCCTCATTCCGATCACTGAGGTCCAGCCAGAAGATAGAGCCTCTTTCTTCCCAGCAGACTGAAGTGGTGGAGTGGATGAAGCTGAAACGGTAAACTGCTGTCACTTACAAAGTCATTCCCTTCTCTGCGTTTCACTGACAACAACACAGCCGCCTTTATTCCCATCTATTTAAGCCTTTTGTTTGTGAGAATAAATTAAATCTGCAGGAGGTTTTTCTCTTCTTTCTTTGATCTTGCTGTAAAGCGTGCGGACGCTGCTTTTACAAAGCTCTAAACAAACAGCGGCGCTGTGATCTGTGGCAGAAAGCAGAGCTATACCATCAAAGCCATTACATTTAGTCAGACAACAATAACACATTCAAGATGCTCTCGTCGTAATTTGAATGTGGGGGATTCGCGCGCCGCAATCTGCATCCATAATGCACTGAAGAGGCTCCTTCTGATCTCCAGCTTTTCTTTGCACTTCAAAAGCTGTTTTTGGACACTTTGCGCTTAATGACATCACTTCTGTCAATGCATTACAGATGAAAAGGATGAGAGGAGTGACTTTGGCTACCTGCCGTTCTTTTCCATGTGATTTTCGGTTAATTCTTCAGTCCTTCACTTTTATTAAAGAGAAAAGCTTCAAAGTGATAGCGGCAATGGAACGAGGACCAATGGGTGATGCCAGCCATAGTGGCCAGTCCCGGATTAGGTTTTGGGTTGAGGGTAAGGTTAGATTTAGGATTAGGGCCGGGGTGAGGGTTAGGATTAGCCTTAGGGGTGAGTCCTTGTGAGTTTAAGAACCTGATCGCTTGAGGAATAAAGCTGTTACAGAGTCTGGCAGTGGTGGCACGGATGCTCCGGTACCTTCTGCCAGACAGCAACAGTGAGTAAAGTCCATGTGAGGGATGGATGGGGTCGTCCACAATGCTGGTGGCTTTCCGGATACAACATGTGGTGTAGATGTACATAATGGAGGGGAGAGAGACCCCGATGATCTTCTCAGCTGTCCTCACTATACGCTGTAGGGTCTTTGAATGATGGTGTTGAATGCTGAACTGAAGTCTATGAGCAGCATTCTGACGTAGGTGTCTTTATTGACCAGGTGGGTGAGAGTCAGGTGGAGTGTGGTGGAGATGATGTCGTTTGTTGAGCGGTTGGGGCGATATGCAAATTGCAGTGGGTCCAGTGAAGGAGGAAGCTGCTCTTTAATGTGTCTCATAAAAAGCCTCTCGAAGCACTTCATGATGACGGGAGTGAGTGCAACGGGACGGTAGTCATTGAGGCAGGACACTGGAGACTTCTTCAGCACAGGGATTGTGGAAGGATCAGTGGGATTGCAGGAGCAGCAGTGGAATTTTGGGAGCTGCATTAGGATTATGGGAGTGGCAGTGGGATTGTGGGAATGACATTGGAATTGTATGAGCAGCAGTGAGATTGAGGGAGCAGCACTGGGATTTTGACAGCAACAGTGGGATTATGGGAGCTGCAGTGGGATTGTGGGAGCAGCAGACAGTTTATGGGAGTGGCAGTGGAATCGAGGAAGCAGCAGTGGGTTTCTAGGACCAGCAGTCAGATTATAGGAGCTGCAGTGGGATTGAGGAAGCAGGAGTGGGTTTATAGGAGCAGCAGTGGGATTATGGAAGCAGCAGTGGGTTTAAGGGGGCAACAGTGGACTGGAGCAGGCAATAAGAACCAAAATAATGTTAAGAATTCTGTGATTTCAAGTAAATAAGTGAATTTGTCCTGAAACCTTTACAGAAAAAATACAAGAACACTGCCCATCACTAACAGCGTGGATTAAACAAACAGCTGCAGAGTTTTTCCCCTCGTGCCTTAGCAGTACATACACTCTAAATGCATTCTGAATACGTGACTTTTCCTGTACTGTACAGGAAAACATTACATACATTTAGCACAGTGTATTCAGTGTTCAGCCATCACGCCTTTTCAGCATATCCTGAGAACGGCTGATAACTAAAATCCCAAACAGATTAACAGAATAAGACGAGAGTCCCTGAGAAAGATGTTCCAAACCATCTCCTACAGTGGCTCCACATCAACCACTTTAAACAGCCACTACAAATGCTCAGAGAGCTCGATATGCCGCCTCACGCCAACAGTTAGCCCGTTCCTCCTGACGGATCTGATCAATTCCCTACTGCAGCTTCGTTAT
Source organism: Pygocentrus nattereri (assembly GCF_015220715.1). NCBI lineage: Eukaryota > Metazoa > Chordata > Actinopteri > Characiformes > Serrasalmidae > Pygocentrus > Pygocentrus nattereri. Next base: position 7,012,951 of record NC_051236.1, on the reverse strand, counting down.
GTTAATTCCAAACTCGCAGAGCTCTGGCGAGGAACGAGGCCTATAAATCTTTCATGGAGGAGAAAAATGCAGAAACACACCAGCAGAGCAACAACTAATGAATTAACTAATCATAACAAGACAAATATCCCAGTGTAAGCGGTAAACAGCCGCCGTTCTGCAGCGCTAAATACATATGCGACTGTTCTGAGCTGTTGGCCGAGATCCAGGAGTCTCTGCATTTCTGACGTTATTCATGTTTTTCAGCTGTTTTAATGTACAATATTTCCACTTCCTTAATTTCTGATGAATTCAAAGCACTTTTGTATGAAAATGAGGAGACTCATTTGCTTTGATGCCAACAAAAGCTGTTTCCTCTGCCATTAGAGACATTTGCTTTGGTTTTTTGGCCTTTCATCTTCAGTAACAGCAGAAGTCTTTGTAGTGAGGTTATGATCTTAGTGCACCAAATCTGGCCACTCAATTAGGTCAGAGAGAGGGGATGATGATGTACACCTGCGGTCACCTCGATAAACTATCAGTGTTCCTTCCTCTGTGATAAAGTAGAAGCCACAGTTGCTGAATACCTCATAGCGGGAAGCCTTCAGGGCCTTCAGAGGAAGACTAAAGACTTCTGGGGACTAAAAATGCATGTCTATAATTTGTAGTTCATTGCTATTCAATAGAATCATGCTTTTATTTAAACCCTGCCAGTGTCACAGCAGTGTTCTTGTTTTACTGTGAATTTATGGATGGAAACAAAAGTAGATGTGGCTGAGAAACCTCTCCTATTGGTAACACTGCAAAAAATGTTATCTTGTCAAGTGATATTATGTTAAATCTGTTCAAATTTGGTATTTATTGTTGTAAGCTTAATTTAAGATTTAATGTAAGATTATTTAACATTTTTTCCAAACATATTAAGTAGAATTTTCTCATTATATTGGCAGATCATTTTGCTTGTATAATAATACAAGCAGATTCACATGAAAGAGGCCCCAAATATTCAGCTGTAACTCCCGTTAGGATGAAGCAATTTGAAACAAAAAATACGCCACATGCCTTGAAGTGTGTGTAATAGATTGCTTAACTATAGACACTTTATCCACTTTATCCACTGCTCTAAGTCAATATCATGCTGCTATAGCAAACTTGCACTCTGGACTTCATATTGCTGCTAACTGCCTACTCTCCTACTCTCCCTCTCTTGTGTACTTTCTATTTATTTATCTATTTTAATAACAGCTCTTGGGTGTAAACTGGACCATGAGATCTTAATTTCGTTCCACCTCATGTACCATGTGATGCGAATGACAATAAAATCTCCTTGAATCCTTGAATCCTTGAACATGTGATGCTGGAAGTGACCATGCCAGAGCCATGAAGGGGTACGTGGGTCTGCAAACGTCACAATGGCTGTCCAGTGCCACCTCATCACTCCAATGCAGGGGCATCCCACCTTTTCCATAGCTCCAAATACTGAGGATCTCATTGCATGTTGTTTTGTTCAGATTTCTTCATGCTAGAGAGAGTTATTAGAGATTATTTGAGGCCTCTTTCCAGTGAATCTCCCTGTATAATCTTACAACCCCATAAAACCCCCAATAAAAACAGAATATGATGATTTGCAAATCCTTTTCAACCTATATTCAACTGAATACACTACAAAGACAAGATATTTAATGTTCAAACGGATAAACTTTATTGGTTTTTGCAAATATTTACTCATTTTGAATTTGATGCCTGCAACACGTTCCAAAGAAGTTGGGACAGGGGCAACAAAAGACTAGGAAAAAACACCTGTTTGGAACATTCCACAGGTGAACAGGTTCATTGGAAACAGGTGAGTGTCATGATTGGGTATAAAGGGAGCATCCCTGAAAGGCTCAGTCGTTCACAAGCAAAGATGGGGCGAGGTTCACCACTTTGAGAACAACTGCGTGAGCAAATAGTCCAACAGTTTAAGAACAACATTTCTCAATGTGCAACTGCAAGGAATTTATGGATTTCATCATCTACAGTCCATAATATCATCATAAGATTGAAAGAATCTGGAGAAATCTCTGCAAGTAAGCGGCAAGGCAGAAAACCAACACTGAATGCCCGTGGCCTTCGATCCCTCAGGTGGCACTGCATTAAAAACCCACATCATTCTGTAACGGATATTCCCACATGGGCTCAGGAACACTTCAGAAAACCACTGTCAGTGAACTCAGTTCGTCGCTCCATCTACAAGTGCAAGTTAAAACTCTGCCATGCAAAGCGAAAGCCACATATCAACACCACCCAGAAACGCCGCCGGCTTCTCTGGGCCCGAGCTCATCTGAGATGGACTGACACAAAGTGGAAAAGTGTCCTGTGGTCTGACGAGTCCACATTTCAAATTGTTTATGGAAATCACGGATGTCAAGACACTACAAGAATCATTTACCAATATATGATTCTCCTGCCAGAAGTTTTATCAGTTCATCAGGTTTTTTCCTCATGTTTTGACCCAGGCTTAACGTTTGTTTGACAGCCAGATTGAAGTCCCAGCTCTAATCGTCACAGTTCACCACGGATATTACAACCATTATTTCTGCTCTTCTTTAAAGTAATATTAAAACTGAATTCTGAATGAATGTTGGATATTATTGAGCTCTGATGTAGGACAGCTGGGCGGTCATTAGGCTACACTTCGAGAGCTGTTTAAATAAATGTGTACCATATCTTGTAATGTTATCTGCAGATTTCTGAACAGAAATTATTCTTTTTCTTGCAGTTCTATTAATAAATAATTAAGAGTCAAGGCACTTTATGCCCTATGTGGTGTGGAATGAATGGCACATTATTGCTGTTAATTATTAAATTAAATATTAAAGCTTAGTGATCACAGATTTGCCACAATGGAAAAACAGACTTTGTGCTCAGTCGTTCTTTCTTTCTTTCTTCATCCAGAAAACTCTTACTTGAGAACAAGTATTGATAGTGAATGCAAATTAAGGTTTTAATGAACAAAACAATAATCAAGCACTTACTTTGAATTAACATGCACCTTATGGAAAGACAGGTCAAAGTGTCACTGGGCTATTGGCCTGCCAAGCTTCCCATCAGCTGACCTTGAACGCTAGCATCAGCTAAATTAGCCAGGTAGCTCGGACTCAGGATAAGCAACAACTGTAGGATTAATGAAAAGCTGTCGTCATTCTAAACCAGCAATAAAATGAAAGCAGTGAAAGATCACGGCAGCTGTTCAGCAAAGATTAATTACCCAGCCCACTTCTGTAGGACGGTAGCTCTGAGCTCTTGTGTCCCCAGCATTGTGGACGACCCCTTCAGCTCCTCTCATGGAGCATCCATTCCACCATCTCCAGACACTGCAGCAGCAGCATCCCTGAGGTAGTCACACTGAGCCTAGTCTAGACCCTCTCCAACATACACTTGGCCTAATCTAGACCCTCTCCAACACTCCACCTGGCCTAATCTAGACCCTCTCCAACATCCACCTGGACTAATCTAGACCCTCTCCAACACTCCACCTGGCCTAATCTAGACCCTCTCCAACATACACCTGGCCTAATCTAGACCCTCTCCAACATACACTTGGCCTAATCTAGACCCTCTCCAACACTCCACCTGGCCTAATCTAGACCCTCTCCAACATCCACCTGGACTAATCTAGACCCTCTCCAACACTCCACCTGGACTAATCTAGACCCTCTCCAACACTCCACCTGGCCTAATCTAGACCCTCTCCAACACTCCACCTGGCCTAATCTAGACCCTCTCCAACATACACTTGGCCTAATCTAGACCCTCTCCAACACTCCACATGGCCTAATCTAGACCCTCTCCAACATCCACCTGGACTAATCTAGACCCTCTCCAACACTCCACCTGGTCTAATCTAGACCCTCTCCAACATCCACCTGGCCTAATCTAGAACCTTTCCAACATACACTTGGCCTAATCTAGACCCTCTCCAACACTCCACCTGGCCTAATCTAGACCCTCTCCAACATACACTTGGCCTAATCTAGACCCTCTCCAACACTCCACATGGCCTAATCTAGACCCTCTCCAACATCCACCTGGTCTAATCTAGACCCTCTCCAACATCCACCTGGCCTAATCTAGACCCTCTCCAACATTCCACCTGGCCTAATCTAGACCCTCTCCAACACACCACCTGGACTGATGTAGAGCCTTTACATAAAGATTATATATAGTACCAAAAAGAGTTCTACTATTCTTATTATGTCAAGCTTGTATACTCATTTGGTGCTATATAGAACCATTTTCAAAAGGGTTGTATATAGAACCATACACCACACATTCTCCATCAGTCTGAAGAACCTTTTTTACCATGCAGAGAACCATTTAAGCAAATGGTTCTATATAGAACTTATTATTCCTTTTACTAAAGAATCCTCAAAGGAGCATCTTTTTAAAGTGTACATATTAAAGTGTACACATTTTAGAGTGTACATATGCATTTCTATAGAACATATATAAATATATTTCTATAAATATAAAAGGCATCATGTCAAGTAAAATTAAATGTAGTTCTTAAATCTAAATCTCAGGTTGAGGTTGTTGTAAGCTTCATTCAGTATATAAGTTATTCTAGGCATGTTTTAAGTCATCTTATTAAGTACAATTCTCTACATTGGCAGATTATTTTAAGAAATAGGCTTGAAACCAGTAAAAATATCAGATAATTTCACTTTACTTTATAAAATCAATTAAAAGAAGCTACATAATCTTATAATAAGTGCACAACCATCTAAAAAGTGTTACTGTTACATATATCGACTAGATTTAAGATCACTTAACTTGAGATTTTTTTTGCATCGTAACATTAGAATAAACACAAATAAACGAACATCGTGTAACAAAAAATTTAAATCTATATGTACATAAATGTGAGTGGGGCTTCAGGGTCACAGCGCAGCAGAGTTGTGTGATTTACACGAAGCTTTTTCTCTTTGTAACTAGTTTTCCTGGTAATACTAAAGTTTTGAACGCTGAGCTTTATTTATTTGTTTCTACAGACAGTTTCAAAGCAGTGCAGACGTCCAGAGATGCTATATATTATATTATTGATCTATTATCTCTCAAATTACCATTTCCATTTAGCCTGATTTAAATCTGGCTTTTTCACAACAAGGAGAGGAAAAAGAGAAATAGAGGAGCGTTAAACCAAAGTGAAACCTGCCCTTGAACCACATCACTGCACTGTCAAGCTGGCCCAGAAGTTGAGCAGGTTACCATGGCAACTGCCAGAGATAATCACCCCTCCATAACCGTGTCCCCAAGCTCGACATTTCGGCACGCATTATATATAATTTTCAGTGGAGATAAGTAGGCTTCCTTCAGCGCATCCTAATGCCGAATGACAAATATTGGTTCTGGGAAACTGCAATTTACAGATATCAAAGAAATAGCCCAGCTTCCCAATCATAAAATATTCATTTTTGTACCAGTAATGTATGAATGAGGGACCGGCAAGCGGGAACAGTCACTCAGATTTAGTTTAAACCAAAAAAATAAATAAATAAAAGTAAAGTTTAACTTTGTTTAAAAGTGGATTAATATCTCACAGCGGCAGGACAAAACACTGCAGAGGGCTCATCAGCTCAGGCCTTCAGGGACACCGGGCTCTCTTTATCATTCACAACAGCATCACTTTTAACCCTTTAACCCCCAAACAGAGTTTACAGAGGAGGTGAAGCTCCGTGCTATATATAGCGATATATATATATATATATATATATATATATATATATATATATATATATATATATATTTATAAACACTGCTCAAAAAAATAAAGGGAACACTTAAACAACACAATATAACTCCAAGTAAATCAAACTTCTGTGAAATCAAACTGTCCACTTAGGAAGCAACACTGATTGACAATCAATTTCACAGCTGTTGTGCAAATGGAACAGACAACAGGTGGAAATTATTGGCAATTAGCAAGACACACTCAATAAAGGAGTGGTTCTGCAGGTGGGGACCACAGACCACTTCTCAGCACCTTTCTGCTTTCTGGCTGATGTTCTGGTCAGTTTTGAACGTTGGTGGTGCTTTCACACTCGTGGTAGCAGGAGACGGACTCTACAACCCACACAAGTGGCTCAGGTAGTGCAGCTCATCCAGGATGGCACATCAATGCGAGCTGTGGCAAGAAGGTTTGCTGTGTCTGTCACCGTAGTGTCCAGAGGCTGGAGGCGCTACCAGGAGACAGGCCAGTACACCAGGAGACGTGGAGGAGGCCGTATGACAGTCAGAAAATAAAATTTCAGAGGAAGATGGACAAATAAAATTAGTCTTATAATGTCATAAAGTGTGCTTTTAATATTCCTTTATATTCACTCCTGGGCAAAAACAATCAAGCAGCTGCAGTGAGTGAGTGTGGAGAGGTCTTCACTCTGATTTCTCTCAGTGTTGGAGTTTAGTGTGAACGTTCAGACAGTCCTTTACAGAGAGAGTCTGCGGTGATCCTCTCAGCACCGACGGCTTCACACAGCTGAGAAACACTGCTGAGCACGTTTGGGTTTAATGTGAGACCAAATATTCACTATAGGCCTTAAACCTGGACTCTGACCAGCCAGAACCATTAGAACCATCAGTAAAAAAACAAAAGCCATCAGTAAACACTAAAAACCATCCATAAACACTAAAAACCATCTATATAAAAACAAAAACCATCAGTAAACACTAAAAACCATCAGTAAATACTAAAAACCATCAATATAAAAACAAAAACCATCAGTAAACACTAAAAACCATCAGTAAATACTAAAAACCATCAATATAAAAACAAAAACCATCCATAGACACTAAAAACCATCAATATAAAAACAAAAACCATCATTAAACACTAAAAACCATCAGTAAACACTAAAAACCATCAATATAAAAACAAAAACCATCAGTAAACACTAAAAACCATCAGTAAAACACAATATTACATTATATTTTGGGCTTGACCCATTTTTTGCCCAGGAATGTAGAATAAAGGATAACACTTTTCTGTAGGCTGCTGTTCATAAGACTGCATGACACCTATATAAGCCCTTCAAGACAACTGACATAACTCTTTACAAACATTTAGGAACAATTATCCCAGCAGGCGTTATTTGTCCTAAACGTTGCATTTGCCAGTTTGACTTCAACACTGACAAATGCAGACATTATAACAGATGATGTCTAGTAGACTTGGCCTTGTTTAATGTTTATGTAGGGTTATGTCACTTGCCATGACAAGCTTACGCAAGTGTCATGTAGCCTTATGAACAGGACAAGTGTTACCGAACAAAGTATGTTTATTTAACGAACTATAACCTCGACATTGAATTCCCTCCTAACAAAACTCTCTACAGTAATTACCAACATCGTTTTCCGTTTTATTTTCCGTTTTAAACGTTTTTTGTTCGGGGACCTGCTCTTCTTTGTAAAGGTGGTCCACAGATCTTGTTTATTTTAGCACCTCATATGGCAGGCCGGGTTGCCAGTTCCACAAAAAAAACTCTAGCTCAAAATGCAAAAGGTTTGTCCACCATAATCTGGAGCACCTTAACTAACACAATTTGAATGTAAAACATGGACCTGGCAACCCTGATGGTGAAAGGTATTTGTGGTGAAAGGATACATGGAGGTTGTTAGCAGGCCAAAAATACTTATTATTCCAGATTTTCCACTATTTTCCATCATCAACATTCCATATAAACTCAGAAGACTCGTCTGGGTTCTCTGGTGGTTCTGGATGATAAATAAAATGTCTATATCTGTGTTGTAGTCATGGCGACGCCTGGTTCCCATCACCACCACTGTAAAGACGTCTGAACCATTTCACACCAAACCCTCTCAATCTCACTGATTACACCTCACACTCTGAATTTGGCAGATATATTTAGGTGGAATTCCCCTTCAACACTCTGGATTCTGGAAGAAATGTTGGTGTCTGCAAACGTGCGTGTCTGAAACTGTGTCACTAAAATGAATTCCTTGTTTATCCTTTAAATAAATGGTGTAAATGTTCTTCTTAGGCAAATCGAGAAGGCCTGACTTACAGCAGTAACACACAACCTCAATCCCAGTGCAGCGTCACTGCTGACTTCTCTCCTGCACTTTCACATGGTCCTCAGTTATCGACATTCCAGCATGAATGGGAGCCGATAGAGTATTCACTGAGGCACATGTGCTCATAATTGACCAATTCAGCTGTACTTATTCTCCGAAATGGTGTCATTTGGTGGCCTTTTGGATGCGCTATCAGGACTCAATCCTACAGCCTTCAGCAAATAGTAGCAGTCAGTGGATTTTCCGCTAAACACAGTGGTAGAACACCCCGAGGTGTGGTCTGTTTTGGTGCTAGAACCCATTTTCAGCAGCATCCCTCCTGCCTCATGGGACATGCTCAATTTTCCCAGGCTTATCTGGCCAAGGTGGGCAATTTTGAGGCCTTTTGTCGCGCGGCTGCTCCACTTAGGACCCTGCTGTTGGGTTTGAGGCTAAATTATGTCTCTGCGGTTCTCCTAACTCGGAATAACCCAGTCCACCAACCCAAAACAAACAACAGCTCGATCTGTATTGGCTTACAGTGAGAATATCCTCACTCATAAGAAATGAAGCAGGTCTCGCTGTGAGCAGGTCCTCACGCCCGTGAGACTGGCCGTTACTGCATGAATACACAAAAAGAAGCACTGCAGCTTTTAACATCACAGTAAACGTTACGGGTTTTCCTTCTTCAGCAGAGTAATTGATTTATGAATGAGGAATCGTGTTTGTTGTTCCACCTTCATCTCCTGCTCTTGCTGGAATCCAAATGAACTCGCAGTTTAGGACTGTCCACTCAGCTGTGGCATCACTCTGACACCTAGAGGATTACAGCTGTCACTGCAGATGTTTGTAGAAAAATGCTGTATAATTTTTTTACCCGAACTTAATCGAGTTCTGGATTTCCACACAGTAAACTGGTTTTCTTTTAAAGTAAAGCCGTTTTACTCATCTCTTTGTGAAGCACTTACAGAGGAATCCCACAGACTTTTCACAGAGTCTGAAATGGTTCAGACGTCTTTACAGTGGTGGTGATGGGAACCCCGACTACAACACAGATATAGACATTTTATTTACCATCCAGAACCTCCAGAGAACCTACACAAGTCTTCTGAGTTTGCTGATGTTGATGATGGAAAATAGTGGAAAATCTGGAATAATCCATTTTCTTTGGGACTATTTTGCCGCACAGCGCCCTGCATGTCTCCCTCCACCACGAATGGAGTTGAAGTTCTCTAAACTATCATAAAACAGCGCCTCAGTCTTCAGGCAGTGAATTCAGAACCATCTCATGTAGGAACTTTCTGTGAGGAGCTTTTAGAGGGGGACGTCTGGTTCCTATCACCACCACTGTGAACAGTTCTGACTCGTTTCACACCAAACCACCCTGAATGACTCTGTTTACATCTTAAACATTTCATTACGCAGAAAATTTCAAATTTTGCTCAAGTCTGATCTGTCTGACATGATGATTCACAGGTCAGCGACTCAAATCCGTCATTAATGTGGTGAACCGGCCTGAACTGATCCTCATGAGTTCATTCTCCTCAGTAATGTCACGTGACTGAATCACTGCATCATCAGCAGAAACTAACGAGCAGAACGAGCTTCGCTGAGAAGATCATTAACTCTGATCAGCTCTCAGCTTCATTATTAGAGCCAGACGAAGGAGAAAAAGGTGAGATGAGCTGCTTTTCCACCGTTTACAGGCTTTAACGTCTGTTCGGCGCTGTTGCCATGGTAACTGCGCATGCGCAGTGAGAAAAAGCGCATGAATTCCGTCACATTAATGTCACATGGCCACACATGAAAGTGGCTTAGGTCGGATTTGAAGAGATCAGATTTGCGTCCACACAGCCCTGAAAACACCAGATCTGAATCACATTAGGGCGAAAAAAACTGGATCTGTGCCGCTTCAACCTGGTAATGTGAACCCAGCCTCAAAAAAGTTAATACAATTATTACGTTTTACTGTGTAAATGTTACTGGTTGATCCTAACAGACCTCCAACGACCTCCTACCGCTAGGAGGCGCCACGTTAAAGAAGGATAACTTCATTTCGACTCAGTAAGCCCTCAGTTAACGATTAAAATACATTTAGACATCAAAAAAGTTCCTAACTTTCTCCACTTATAAGAAGAACAGACACATCGGCGAGAGTCTCATGAACGCTGTTTTCCTTTTTCCAGGTAGAGGAGACGAAGGAAGGCTGAGTCTCAAATGGCTCCGTGCTCCCTACATAGTGCACTACGTCGGTCTCAACATGCAGCCTCGTGCATCGAAACAGCGCGTAATACGTCCATCAGAAAACCGTTTGAGGTTCCGTTGCGTGCACGCAAATCTCTGGTGGACATGGAGCGCGCTAGGTGTATAAAGAGAACGCATCGCGACTCCCATAGCGCACTACATAGGGAGCAGGGCGCTATTTGGGATTCGGCCTCGTCGGCGGAGGAAGTCTTTCCGAGATAGGGTGAAGAAAATGGCTGCGCTCCGAGTGGTCGTGCTGTCCCGGAGCGGCAGAGCTCTTCTAAATGCGCCGAAAACGGCTCATACAGCTCGGGTAGGGGCACAGCAGCAGCTTTGGCTACGTGGTGTTTCATGTATGTTGTGGACTGGACCGGTAGTTCGGATTTAGGGGCTGGAAAAGTGGGTCAGAGTGAGCTAGCAGTGTGAGCTAACCCGAGCAAGGTCACACAGCCGCTTGTGTAACGACGGCAAAGTTACGGTCCTTTTACCGCAGATTACAAGAAATAAACTGGATTCCAGGCCAGCCAGGCTTGTGTTTTATATACTGTTAAAGCTGTGGTGCCAATCGACTGTTAATCTGAAGTATAAGGCGTCTGGAAACCGTTTAAATTAGCTCGCTTAGCTGGCCGGGTGGCAGCGAACCCCTGGTGTTCTGCGTTGTTAATGTATATAAATGTTTTCTGAGGTAAACTTGGCGTTAAATTTATCCGTATATCCGGTGAGATTGACCCTTCTGCCAGATTTTGAGTTTAACTGAGATTTTCTTGTATATTTCTGTCCTTACAGTGAGCTTAGCAGCTCTGCGAAGGGGTCAAATATCGTTAATGTGGATTAACCTCAGTGGCATCTCACTAACGTTGAAGGAGTACTCCACCGAATTTTCAGAAATCTACACAATCGACGGGTTGTGATGTAAACAGTCATTCAGGGTGAATATAGAGAAACTGACCGAGTCAGAACTGCTCACAGTGGTGGTGATAGGAACCAGACGTCCCCCTCTAAAAGCTCCTCACAGAAAGTTCCTACATGAAACGGTTCAGACGTCTTTACAGTGGTGGTGATGGGAACCAGGCGTCGCCATGACTACAACACAGATATAGACACCTTATTTACCCTCCAGAACCACCAGAGAACCTACACGAGTCTTCTGAGTTTATATGGAATGTTGATGGTGGAAAATCTGGAATAATCCGTTTTCTTTGGGGACTATTTTGCCGCACAGCGCCCTGCATGTCTCCCTCCACCATGAATGGAGTTGAAGTTCTCTAAACTATCATAAAACATCGTCTCAGTCATCAGGCAGTGAATTCAGAACCATCTCATGTAGGAACTTTCTGTGAGGAGCTTTTAGAGGGGGACGTCTGGTTCCCATCACTATTTTGATAAATTGGGTTCCTCTTTAAGGGAAGACGGTCCTTATCTGCTCCTGAATGCGCTGCCAAGTTATCTGAGGGCTGGGGTCCAGTGAGGGAGCTGTGTTGGTGTTTTATAATAGTTTAATTATAATCTTTAGTAATTTTACCTCCTATAGTAACACAACTAGTAGCACTGTGTTATGGTCACCTATAATGTTTGAGTACAGGGCAGTTCTTGTCTGAATTGTAGGACTATAGATGTTTTTCATCAAGCCATAAATCTCTCTGTAAATTTGCATTGTTTGGTTTGTCCTCACAGCCTTCTGGGTGACAGCAAGAGCTCGCTTTCATGGTGATGTACATTTATTGTGATTAGTAGTGGAACCTGAGGTGATATTGGTTTGCAGGGATTGAAAATAATCACCAAAAATGAGTAAAGTTGCTGAAATCGCTTTTATATCGAAATCACAATTTTAAAAGAGCGCAATTTTCAAATCGGAAGAGCTGCAACATTAATTATGGCCATTTTTAAATGAACAATGTCTCACGTGAGGAACATCAACCTAATTTTAGAGCTTGCAAATTGCCTGTAGATGAGTTGGACCAATCAGAAGCAACCAAATGACTGTGTTGTGACATCACAACCACAATTATCTGGCGGTCTGGCATGTTCAGTGTTCGAGTCTGAAGCCAGAAGACGTAGCTGTTCTGGTCTTCTTGGCCAGAATAACAGGCCTTGACTTCAGTTTACAAAAATAATTGGAATTTTAAAAAATAATCGCAGTCGCCGTATCGATCAGAAAAACCGCAATTAGATGTTTTTCCCGAATCGTTCAACCCTGGTGAGTGCACACGGATTAGAACCTGTTGGCTTGCGTACTGCCCATCACTGTTATTCGTTATTAAGATTAAGATTGTGATACTTTTTTGATCCCACACCCGGGGAAAATCCACCTCCGCATTTAACCCATCTGTGAAGTGAAACACCACATACACACTAGTGAACACACACACTAGGGGGCAGTGAGCACACTTGCCCAGAGCGGTGGGCAGCCCTATCCACGACGCCCAGGGAGCAGTTGGGGGTTAGGTGTCTTGCTCAAGGACACCTCAGTCATGGACTGTCAGCGCTGGGGATCAAACCAGCAACCTTCCGGTCACAGGGTTGGTTCCCTAACTTCCAGCCCACGACTGCCCCCAGTTATTAATTATGTATTAGTTTTATATATATATATATATATATATATGTGTATATATATATATATGTGTGTGTGTGTGTGTGTGTGTGTGTGTGTGTGTGTATTTGGCTTGTTTTAAGACTAATGGAAACATTAGTGACCTCAGGTGTGTCATGCTTTGTCATCCAGGCCAACATGTCATTTGCCAGTCTGCCCAAGGGAAGGAAGGTGGCCCTGACCACGCTAGGAGTGTTGACCACCGGAGGGGCTGGACTGGCTCTGATGCTGCACCAGTCTGTGAAGGCTTCAGATCTGGAGCTGCACCCTCCCTCCTACCCCTGGAGCCATAATGGCATGCTGTCCTCTCTTGACCACTCCAGGTAGCACACCTGACCTGAGACAACACTCTTTAAAAAAAAAAAGTTTTTTAGTACGGATAAAGGTTCTGTGTAGAACCATGAACACTTGGGAGAACCCTGTGCATTATCTTTGCCTGGTGAAATTGGCAAACTAATAATAAAGCAGATTTTATCAACAAGGAACAGAGCATCATCCGTCTTTTTCAAACCAAATGGAGTAAAGACTTAACTTAGACTTTGTCATTCAAATTAATACAGTACAGTGCAATTAAAGACTTAAGTCTAGATTTAAATAAGATTTCCAATGATGAATCACCGTTAGCAGTGAAATTTAGTCTGCAGTGCTGTGAAAAAGTATTTGCCCCTCCTGTTTCTTCTATTTTCACCCATTTCAGATAAAGACAACAGGATTAAACACACATTGCAGTTTTTAAATGACCATTCCGTTTTGTTGAAGATAAAAAAAAAACCTACATCATCCATCAACCTAATAACTGATTGTGCTGCACTTGGCAGTAACAACTGCAGTCAGACACTTGCGATAACTTGTGATGGGTGTTTTACGTCGCTGTGGGTGAATTCTGTCCCACTCTTCTTTCCAGAACTGTTTTAATTCAGCTACATTGGAGGGTTTTCGAGCATGAACTGCCCGTTTAAGGCACCACATCAACTCAATGGGATTCAGGTCACGACTTTGACTCTCCAAAACCATAATATTGTTTCTTTTGAGCCGCTCAGAGATGGACTTGCTTTCACTGTCCTGCTGCGTAACGCCAGTGCCCTTGAGCTTTGGATCTTGACCTGACATGCGGCATTCTCCTGTAGGATTTCCTGCATGAGAGCAGAATTCATGGTTCAGCCAATTATGGCAAGTTGTCTAGATCCTGTGGAAGCAAAGCAGCCCCAGACCATCACTCTACCACCACCGTGTTTTTTGTCAGTAATAACTGGTAATAAGACTTGGAAGCAGCATTTTACTGTTAAAGAATTGTTGTTTAGGATGTTGTGTGTAGATAATTATAAAGCCAGTAGCTGTATCTCCCTTTAATTACGTGGTAGAGAGCAGTTTGGTAAGTTAAGGTAAGTCTTCATCTGGTTTTCAGCTGATGATGGGCGAATGAGAGCGACGCTGAATCAGCTACGATGAATGACCGATGAAATGGATTTCCGTGCACTCGATCTTTGTTGTTTTACTCATGTCCACTCCTGCATTGCTGCACTTTCCCTGTGATTTGACTCCGGAGTCGTTCTGTTCTCTCCTCAGTATCCGCCGCGGCTATCAGGTGTATAAGCAGGTGTGCGCGGCGTGCCACAGTATGGAGTACCTGGCCTTCCGTAACCTGGTGGGAGTGTCGCACACAGAGGACGAGGTTAAAGCATTAGCTGAGGAGGTAATGAGATTCGCGTTAGTCCTACTGCTTGAGAGCAGGTCGGTTTGTACACTAATGCAGCTGTTTATGTATTTATGAGTTAATTTTATACATATGATTTTTAGTTGTTTTTTTTTTAATACTTTTAATTGTTATTCTAATTTGTCTTTTTATTTCTGCCTTATTTCTGTGTTTGTGCAATTATATCTCTTGCCTCTGTAACGCTGCATTTTCCCCCTCTGTCTGTCTAATGTACTGTATATTTACAATTATTAAAAAAAGGACTAATGCAAATGCTAATTGGATTGTAAAGATACAATCAAAAAACTGTTTTGTGTTATTTGTTTTATTGTCTTAGTTTATTAGTAAGCTAGACTAGACTAAGCCGTAAAGGGGACCTCCACTGAGTTTTCAAAATTCCTGCACAGTTCTGTGTTTGAGATTCGATCATTTGTCTTCTTGCCTTGTAACCTTCTTTGAAGCACTTTGAACTACTTTTATGTATTAAGAGTGCTTTATAGATTAAGCTTACTGTTGTTATTATTATTTACAGTATGTGAGGTGTGGACCGTGCTGCAGCGAGAGCCCGCAGTCACCGCGTTTTATGTACTTTAATAACATCATGCATCTGTTCCAGATTGAAGTTGTTGATGGCCCTGATGAGTCAGGAGAGATGTTCACCCGTCCTGGAAAGCTTTCCGATTATTTCCCCAAACCGTACCCAAATCCTGAGGCTGCTCGCGCTGCCAACAACGGGGCTCTGCCTCCTGACCTCAGCTATATCGTCAACGCCAGGTAGTGGTCACTCCGGTTCTCTTCGTTTAGATACGCGGTGACACCTGGGTTCAACTTCGGTGGAATTGCTTAATGCAAGTCTGATTCATTTGTGTGGAGTTCACTTAAAAGAAGAATGATATTATATGTACAGTCGTATCCAGTAGTTGCTAAAATTATGTTTTGTTGAGTTTCTAAGTGACAGTAAGTGAACAGTTCTCTATAGAGGAGACACTTCTGCACATTTGAATGCACTAATACTGATTATTTGTTGAATTTAACATTTTGGGGGAGAAAAAAAAAATAAAACACATTTTTTAAGATTGAGCTTCTGTGCAGATGTTGATGCCAGAGGAGGTTTGATCTCTGGAGGTATTGATCAGCAGAGCGTTGGAGACTTTTATGCTCTGTGCTCCTCAGAACTTGGCGAACTGCTCTGTAACTTCACGTGGTCTGACTCTTCGTTCCTGAGCTGCTGTTGTTCCTAAACGCTCCCACTTTTCAATAATACTCTCATAGCTGGTTATAGAAAATCTAGGAGGGAGAAATTTCATGAAATGACTCGTGTGACAGCGGCTCCTGTTACAGCACCACGCTGGAATCCAGCGGCTCTTTAGACCCGCTCTTTCACTAATGTGTGTGACGGCAGGGCTGGGTGCTGGATTTGTACACCTGTGGCAATGAGACTGAATGAAACACCTGAGCACAATGATTAAGAGGTGTCCCAATACTTTTGTCCATATAGTGTACAGATGGGGCATTTCTGGTCAAAAAAACACTAATGGAAATGCTATTTAGATTATAAAGGTATGATCCAAATTAAACAGTATCAGAATTATGTGATGTTTTAATGTCCTGAAGGGGAACTCCACTCTATTCCTGCATGATTCAGTTTTATACAAAAGTTCCTGAAATTACATGTTTTTGTTGTGTCTAAGTAAGTAAACACATTCTCTATATAGAGGACACTTCTACACATTTTAATGCTTTAATACTGTTTATTTGATCAATTTAATGTATTGGGAACAAAACAGAAATCAATCTATATATTTTTTCTTCTGTTTTCTTTAAATTATACTATGTCAGTTATTAAAGCGCAGTTTCACTTAAACTATATAACTATATAAACGTAAAACTTGGCTGATATTTTTGTGAATTTAACAGTTTAAAGTTTATCAGCCACAGGTTTTATTTATATATATATATATATATATATATATATATATATATATATATATATATATATATATATATATATATATATAAAATCTCGGCTCTAGTGCTGAAATACTGGTTTATAATCTCTGTCTGTCTCTCTCTGTCTCTCTCTCTCTCTCAGGCATGGAGGAGAGGACTATGTGTTCTCTCTCCTGACTGGTTACTGTGAGCCTCCAGCAGGTGTGACTCTGAGGGAGGGGCTTTACTACAACCCCTACTTCCCTGGCCAGGCTATTGGCATGGCTCCGCCCATCTATAACGAGGTGCTCGAGTTTGATGATGGTGAGTTATGATGTTGAAAGATTCCCGTATTCCCTTTTTCAGGAGAAGAGAAGAGATGAATGAACGGCGGAGCAGGGGCAGAGGAGTTGCTTGTAAACCACAGATAAGAGCCGATGTCACGTATCATGTTTGTGATGTTGGTCCAGATCAGGTCACTCTCATTACAGTTTCAGCTCAGCTGCCAGTCTGCAGTGGAATATTTCTCCAGCTCTCACTGGATCAGCGTTTCTCTCCACATATTCATCCCCAGTTTGTGCTTTCGCTACACATCAGAGCACAGAGAGGTCCAGCTTTGTCGTGACTAAGTTAAGAGTGTGATTCGCCCAGCCTTACCACGCGTATAGTCAATCCGCCAAAACATGTTGGGTGTCTGAAACTGGAGAAAAATAAATCGCGTTGCTGAAAACAGTAGAAACCGGAAATTGTTCTGTACGTTAGTCCATGTTTGTGACACCTGTGAAAGCCTGTAAGTCAGTCCACCACTAAGTCAGAATAAAGAGAACGTTTACCATAATTGACTGTGACCCAATATCTCATAATTATGCCTTAATGTCCTACAATAATGAAAAATAAATTTTGAATAGCAAGTGCATCATTATTATAACATCTCAAGTCATTATGAGATAGTAAAGCGTGATTGATAGTTTTTTATGACATGCATTAATGGCCTTGTTTTCTTACAGAAACAGGCTTAGATTAATCGTTTTTATATCAGGAGTGCAATTTTTAAATCAGTTTTTTACAATTACATCAACATTTATTGTCTTAAGATTTAAGTGGAGAAATTTAGCCTAATAAGCCAGAGATTGTGAGCTGTCTGTAGATGAGAGAGACCAGTCAGAAACAACCACAGCTTACTGGCGCTCTGACATGCTGCAGTCAGGGGTTCATGCCTCAAACCAGATAAAAGTGGTCTTGGCCAAAAAAAACAGACTGAACCTTAATTTATAGAAAAGTCACTATTTAAATCAGTCACAGTTTTAGAAAAGTCACCACATATTTGTCGGCGGCGGTATCTCCTTGTCGTCTAATGCCACCTGTGTTGGCATAGATGCTCAGAATAGTTTATTGATGACGAATTAATGAGTGATTACTTCTCTCAGTCTGTAGTGGAATTACTTTAGTTTTTCCAGGATGGAATAAGTAATCTTACAACTCTTTAATCCTAATATACTCTGTAAAATACTATCAAATCTCCTGTAGGAAAGAATATGGAAACCTAGAGCTGTGGAATAACTCAAGTCTGGGAGGGGAAAAAAAGCCTGAAGCTTTTTTCCAATCTGATGTCCTATTAATTTCCCGTGATGAAGCACACCATCACCACCACCACTCCCCCATATGCTCTCTGTTCCTCAGTCCTACCTCTTCTGCCTCTGTCCAGCCTTCTAGCTCAAAGCTGAAGGAACCAGCCTGATTTCTTCAGTTGACTCTCCTCCTACAGTCTCTTCTCGTTCTATAGCGATACGTTGAAGGCACATCTCCAACTAATAAATTAATTTCAGTGCTTCATTTAGAAAAGGACAATCATATAAACGGCACTACCCGTTGTCTTCTCTCTGTGTACCAGTTGGGGGCAGTGTAACAGCCAGATGTGTACTCGTGCATGCAAAGACTCGCAGTTAGTCAGAGCGAGACTCTTTTTTTTTTTTTTTTTAAGAACAGTCCTGGAAAATATTGTCAGGCGTCCCAAAAGTGAAAAATGACTATACATTTTTTTGGGGGCTGGACAGCGGGACCATCTATGTCATTGTCCTGAAGCATTAGGTCACAATACATAGTGCTTTCATAAACAAATTGTGTATCTTGTCAGTACAGTACAGTAGACACTGACTGACTGTATGTTTCATTATAAAGAGAGCAAAATGAGTTTGATTAACTGGATTTAGTGAGGAATACTGAACAAAAACCGTGTTCAGGTCTAATACTTTTTTATTTTTTATTTTTTTGTAGCACTGCTGGTTCTTTTTTTCTCTGTTCCAGTTGGTCAGATGAAGTTTCGAATTATTGAATTTAAATTCAGAACCACCAGCCAACTGTGTTTTGCACACTGTGGATTTAGATCTCTGCATTTAACATCTGTGCAGTGAAACACCACATACACACTAGTGAGCACACCTGCCCAGAGTGGTGGGCAGCCCTATCCACAGCGCCCAGGGAGCAGTTGGACGTTAGGTGTCTTGCTCAAGGGCACCTCAGTCATGTACTGTCTGCTCTCGGGATCGAACTGACGACCAACCAGTCATAAGGCCGGTTCCCTGACCCCCAAATAAGTTTTGAGGGCTTATTTGTCTTGTTCTTGTTCTTGTTCTTGTTCTTCTTCTTGTTCTTCTTCTTCTTGTTCTTCTTCTTCTTGTTCTTCTTGTTCTTCTTCTTCTTGTTCTTCTTCTTCTTCTTCTTCTTCTTCTTCTTCTCGTTGCAGCTTCAATAATATAAAAATACCTTCTGCTCTCTTCTTCCACAGGAACCCCGGCCACTATGAGTCAGGTGGCTAAAGATGTCTGCACGTTCCTGAGATGGGCCGCCGAGCCGGAGCACGACCAGCGGAAGCGAATGGGCTTGAAGGTTTGTTTCTGATTATAAATCCTTCACCTCGTCATCTCATTGATGAATAAAAAAAGTGCTCTGTGCACTTAAGCACTGCTGTGTCTGATCCACTCAGACCAGCACAACACACACTAACACACCACCACCACGTCAGTGTTACTGCAGTGCTGAGAATGACCCACCACCCAAACAGTACCTGCTCTGTGAGGGTCCGTGGGGGTCCTGACCACTGAAGAACAGGGTAACAGAGTATCAGAGAAACAGATGGACTACAGTCTGTAACTGTAGAACTACAAAGTGCAGCTATACAGTAAGTGGAGCTGATAAAATGGACAGTGAGCGTAGAAACAAGGAGGTGGTCAGAACGTCTTGCCTGAATGGTGTATAGTTCCGTGAACTGCAGTAAAGCAATAAATGCTTCCAATCAAGTCGCTGTTTCTACAAGCAGTTGTGATTCAAAGTGCTTTACAGATTGACACAGACAAAAGCTAAGAAAAGAGAATGAAGGGAAAAAGAACATCAAAGTCTAGAAATAGATAATAGAGACATAAAATTAAATCATTTAAACAAAAAATAAAACAAAAGGTAGAGTATTAAAGTAGGTAAACATCAAATAAAATAAAAAATAAAATGCAAGCAGTACTGCAATAACATGAATTACAAACTACACTCACCAGCCACTTTATTAGTTCAGTTGCTCTTTAGCACAAATAGCTAATCAGCCAATCACACGGCTGCAGCTCAGTGCATTTAGGCATGTAGAGGCGGTCAAGACAACTTGCTGAAGTGCAGACCGAGCATCAGAAAAGGGGGATTTAAGTGACTTTGAACGTGGCGTGGTTGTTGGTGTCAGACAGGCTGGTCTGAGTATTTCAGAAACTGCTGATCTACTAGGATTTTCACGCTCAACCATCTCTAGGGTTCACAGAGAACGGTCCGAAAAAGAGGAAATATCCAGTGAGCGGTCAGTTGTGTGGACGAAAATGCCTTGTTGATGTGAGGGGTCAGAGGAGAATGGGCAGACTGGTTCCAGATGATAGAAAGGCAACAGGAACAAGAAATCTTCTTCTCCTTTCGGCTGCTCCCTTTAGGGGTCGCCACAGCGGATCATCTGCCTCCATCTTGCCCTATCCACTGCCTCCTCTACTTTTACACCAACCATCTCCATGTCCACCTTCACTACATCCATAAACCTTCTCTGAGGTCTACCTCTTCTCCTTCTGCCCGGCAGCTCCATCTCCAACATTCTTTGACCAATATATCCACTATTCCTCCTCAACACATGTCCAAACCATCTCAACCTGGCCTCTCTGGCTTTATCTCCAAACTGCTCCACCTTCACTGTCCCTCTGATCTGCTCATTTCTAATCTTCTCCATCCTTGTCACTCCCAACGAAAATGTCACCATCTTCATCTCTGCCACCTCCAGCTCAGCCTCCTAATAAAACAGTACCTAATAAAATGGCTACTGAGTGTATAATGGTGTTTAATATTAATCTCACAGAAATAGGAATAGAAGATAAATATAGAATCGGATCAATAGTGGAGTAAGATATAAGGGTTACTTTTACTGAACTCTCTCCTTTTCTGCTGTTTGTTTTTCCCTCTCCAGTTGCTAATGGGTTCCTCCATCCTCATCCCTCTGATCTACTATCTGAAGAGACACAGGTGGTCAGTGCTGAAGAGCCGGAAAATCGCCTACAGGCCTCCCAAATAAAGCTGGTCAGATGCCTTCAGCCTCAGTTGTCTTCAACACGGTCGACAAACCCGACTCGCCACTGTCGGTCTCTTCATCCTGCACACAGTATCGAGGTTCTCTGTCAGCTGGACATTTTGTCAAATACAGCGTTCCGGTTCTGACCCGGGAAACGGACGCTGACTCCTACATGTGTTTGTTTTACTGTATAAAAAATAAATTATCTAAACACAACATCTAAAGGTTGTTGGAAGCCGGTCTGTTTGTCTGTGAGCACCTGTGAGATCTTTGTCCTGCCAGCTTCGTGGTGTAAATAGATAATAAACCCCTCATAAACTGTAGAGCTGGACATCCAGGTCACCCACAGTCGGGATCTATTATACCACTGCCACGTTTCCAGTCGTGTGTCTGGTGTTTATATAAACAGACCCTGAATATTTTAATACATTTCAATGGGTTGTTTATAAAACTGGTCATTTCTAGGTGTTGAATGAATTCATTAAAACAGGTGTGTAATTAGTTCATTTATCAGTTGATCCAGTTGCTCTGAGCTTTAATCCCAGTTTGAGCTTAGTTTAGAAATATTAAGGTTTACTCTTAATGCATCATTTTAGTCCTGCCTGCTTAAGTTTCTGGTGTCAGTAATTAATTAATTACTGATTAATCTAATAAATAATTACTTCTCAAAGCTTTGATTATAAATCAGTCAAAATAATGACTTATTACTTAACTCAAAGTTGCAGAGTCAAAGTGATTAAATAAATATCAAAATTTCTAGAAAATTATTACTTGAAATGAATTTTTTTTTTTTTGGAAAAGTCAAAATGTCAAGCTGTCAGAAACAGGAGGAGGAAAACCAGGCATTTTCCTTCAGTATCTGGCAGAAGAGAAACATAAAATAAAAACATGCAACTCATTCCTGGCAGCGTTATGTTAATTTCTTCACTCCGCATCTTGAAATTACGGCTTATTAGATTTAATATTGACTTATTTTCTTGACTTGCTGTGTAGAAATTATGACTAGAATAAGTCATCCTGTTCTAAAAACGGTCGAGACGCTTAGTAACTAACAGATAAAAACTGAAAGCAATGATTTAGAAATCAATTTTGACCTGTATTTGAACCAAATCAGTGCAGAGACGAGAGACGTGGGGTTTTATCTGAACGTCTTGTTCAGTGACTTGAAATGCTCGTTCTGAAATTAATGTTTACAGCATGTTCCACAAAAGTTGGGACAGGAGCGATTTATGACCAGAAACATTGTGTTCAGAAAACTTCAACAGGTGAAGCTTTTATTTCTGGGTGTGAAAGGAGCGTCCAGGAAAGGCTGCGTCCTGTATGAGCGTGTGAGGACAGGATTTTGTGTATTTCACCCTCTACAGTAAAATCCTCCGAACTTTCAGGGAATTCAGAGAATCTATGCTTAAAGGAAAAGATCAGCACATGGACTCGGAATGCCTTAACTGCCACCAGTAAACACCATCCCTCACTGCATCCACTAATGCTTTACTGGGAGGAGTTTCAGTTGTACTGGGAGGACTTTTGGTTGCACTGGGCAGGGTTTTGGTTGTACTGGGAGGGGTTTCTGTTCTGGAAGGAGTTTGGGTTGCACTGTAAGGGGTTTTGGATGTACTGGGAGGGGTTTTAGTTGTACTGGGAGGGGTTTTAGTTGTACTGGGAGGGGCTTTAGTTGTAAGGAGTTTGGGTTATACTGGGAAGGGTTTTGACTGTACTGGGAGGAGTTTCAGTTGTACTGGGAGGGGCTTTACATGTAAAGAGTTTGGGTTGGACTGGGAGGGGTTTCAGTTGTTCTGCGAGGGGGTTCCGTTATAATGGGAGGGGTATCAGTTGTAACGGGAGGGGTTTCAATTGTTCTGGGAGGAGTTTCCGTTGTAATGGGAGGGGTTTCATTTGTTCTGGGAGGAGTTTCAGTTGTTCTGGGAGGAGTTTGTTGTAATGGGAGGGGTTTCAATTGTTCTGGGAGGAGTTTCAATTGTTCTAGGAGGGGTTTCAGTTGTTCTGGGGCGAGTTCGTTGTAATGGGAGGAGTTTCCGTTGTAATGGGAGGGGTTTCCGTTGTAATGGGAGGGGTTTCAGTGTGTTTATGCTGCTGTAATGTGTCTCAGTTCAGCTCCTGAAGTGATTGTGATCAGATTAGTATCTGTTTTAAATTGTTTCGGCTGCGTTTGCACATTTTGATGTGATGGGTTGACATCACAATGGTTCAATTGTTATTAGAACAAGGGTTCTAATAATTTAAGGTTTCTTAACGGGATCTAAATATGCCCTAGAGGAAACTAATGGACTCTAATGGTAACTAATAAGCAAATTACTATTTAAAAAGCAAGACTATCAAGTTTTAATTCTAATGTAATGGTATGTTTTCAGCAGGGCTAACTTTCTGAGACTGGGCTCGTAGATGCTATGTCCATGTGTGGACATGCTCTCCTTTTTTCTTTACAGCGCACATTTATAGATTCATAACCATTTTACATATTTGATAATGACCATTTATACCCAGTGCTGGACAGTAACTGCGTAACTGAGTAAATGTAATTAGTTTCTGTACTTTGGTATTTT
Source organism: Pygocentrus nattereri (assembly GCF_015220715.1). Taxonomy (NCBI): domain Eukaryota; kingdom Metazoa; phylum Chordata; class Actinopteri; order Characiformes; family Serrasalmidae; genus Pygocentrus; species Pygocentrus nattereri. Next base: position 6,989,321 of record NC_051236.1, on the reverse strand, counting down.
TGGTGTATCTGTACTGAAGTTTCTCCATTCTGGACTTTTTCCTTTCACTCCACTACATTTCAGAGTCTAATATCCGACTTTTTCCTCCTACATTTTGAGAAATCTGTCGTTCCTTTTGGTTTCTGTGTGTATAAAAACGTAACATGTCAAAACGAAAGAAAGCGCAAAGCCAGAGCACCAATCAGGGCTCAGCGGTCACTTTGTTTAGAGCTGGTTTTGACCTGTTGGTCATACCGACCCAGTGCAGCACGCGGTTCAACGTCAGCGCAGCACCGTAAAACTTTGGGAGAGTCTGTTCAACATAAATGATGAACTAACCTAACTTTGTGTAAATAGAGCTCAATATAGAAATATGTCCACATATGCAGTCGAGACTGACGCGGCTTTTTTCTGAATTTCTACAAACACCATTTCATTTTATAGTAAATGAGTTTGGGCTGGTTTATGTTTATGAACAGACGCCTACAGATCAACATAGTAAAGGAGCTCATCTGTGATCCTGAGTTTAAAGCCAGTTTTTATTCAACTTAAACTTGGAACTAAGTTGTAAATAAATCTGAAACTGAAACTTTGCTTGTGTGTAAAAAGTGATTTCAGAGCCACTCGGTTCTCCCTGATGGAAACTGTTTACCTTCAGTGTTTTGTGCTTCTGATCATTTTAATAGACGTCAGCGTCACTAATTAATGACGTTCTATTAAAAGACTGGTTTACCAAGAGAGACGCTGGAGGACTTTCACCTGAAATGAGTTCATGAAGCCAGTCTGGTTATAAAAATGATAACAGGACATCAGAGCCAGAATTACTCTTTTAGTACTTTTACTTTACATTTTAGTACATTTGAAGGGAAATACTTTAGTACTTTTAGTTTTGATACTTAAGTACTTTTACTTTTGATTCTTAAGTACATTTGAAGGTAAGGGGCAGTCATGGGCTGGAAGTTAGGGAACCAGCCCTGTGACCGGAAGGTCGCCAGTTCGATCCCCAGTGCTGACAGTCCATGACTGAGGTGTCCTTGAGCAAGACACCTAACCCCCAACTGCTCCCCGGGCGCTGCGGATAGGGCTGTCCACTGCTTTGGGCAAGTGTGCTCCCTGCCCCCTAGTGTGTGTGTTCACTAGTGTGTATGTGGTGTTTCACTGCACAGTTGGGTTAAATGTAGAGGTGAAATTTCCCCGTTGTGGGATTAAAAAGGGTCGCTTAATCTTAAATACTTTAGTACTTTTAGTTTTGATACTTAAGTACACTTGAAGGTAAATACTTTAGTACTTTTACTTTATATTTAAGTACATTTAAAGGCAAATACTTTAGTACTTTTAGTCAAGTGGAGGTCTAAAGGGAGGAACATCTACTTTTACTGGAGTGATATTGTACCTTGAGTATCTACTCTACCTCCAGTACCTGGTTTGTTCTCCGTCCAGCTCTGTTTGTATCGCAGATCTACAGTAAACTGACGCGCGCAGCTGCGGGAAATCCCGTGGTATACAGATCTACCGTCTCCGACGCGGTCTGTTCTGATTGGCTGACGGAGCGCTTCTGGATCCGGTACGTCAGCGGGAGGTTCACCGGAATACAGAGAGGCAAGATGGACGCGTTAAATAAACTCAAGCAGTTTGACGCTTATCCGAAAACTCTGGAGGACTTCAGGATCAAAACCTGCGGCGGAGCCACGGGTGAGGACCGCGGAACCGCCGCTGGGCGAAACCGCGGAGAAACGCGCGCCGTTCGCCGCTGCGAACCAGCCTGAAGTTCCCTTCGCGCTCCAACCTGCCGGTCCACCTTAAGTGCTGCAGCGGCGGCGTTGCGGCGCCTCAGCCACCAGAGCGTAGCCGCTGCACCATTTAAGGTGGACCGGAACGTTTGAATGAGCGACCAGCGAACTTGTTCTGGTGAAATCGCTCTGACCGTCCAGATGATGTGCCGTCAGGAGGCGTTTCTAGAAACCAGATTAGATGTTTTGGCGAACTTTATTCCCTGAAAGGCTTAAGCGAGTTAGCGTTAGCGCCGCGCGAGCCGCCGGACTTTCTGTGAGTTCATTAAACTTGTAATCGGACTAATTTGTGTTCGATTCTGATCGATTCTCCTCTCCTTTGGCAGTGACGATCATCAGCGGGCTCATTATGCTGATCCTGTTCTTCTCCGAGTTACAGTATTATCTGACCAAGGAGGTGAGTGTGCAGCAGTGCCGGCCGATACACCGCCCGCACCGGTATACCGTGATATCGCTGTTCAGATTTGGCGATATGTTTGATAGACGTTCATCATATAATGCTCGTAAATTATCAGTGTCACTGTTTTTCTTATTGCGTGAGACTCGTGGTGTCCAGGACCTGACAGTTAAAAGGGAAAACCCACTGATTTTTCTAAATTTCTGCAGAATTCAGTGGTCGAGGCACACCCAAAGTCAGAGTCAGCGCCGGGTGATATGACATAAATGTGATGTTTATCACAGTATGCCACGATATCGTCTGTGCTTTAAAACAATCACATTGTAGCTCAGTGTTTGGTTGAAAAGAGAGCGTAATTAGATTTAGTGCTGCATAGATATGAAATGTTTAATTAGTTGGATTCATAGCTTTGATAATATTTTAAAAATGTGTCTCTTATAACTTAAATATTGTGACATATCGTGTATCGAAAGAAAAAAAAACGTCCTGTAGTATCACAATATTACATTTTGCCATATCGCCCACCAGCGGCTGTGAAAAGTGAGGTTGTTACTTTTACAGGGCAGCTCCACCCAAATATTTGCTTTATTGAATGTGTGAGGTAATCACAGTGGTGGTGATGGGAACCAGGCGTCGCCATGACTACAACACAGATAGAGACATTTTATTTACCATCCAGAACCACCAGAGAAACTCTTCTGAGTTTATATGGAATGTTGATGGTGGAAAATAGAGGAAAATCTGAAATAATCCGTTTTCTTTGGGGACTATTTTGCTGCACAGCTCCCTGCATGTCTCCCTCCACCATGAATGGAGTTGAAGTTCTCTAAACTCTCATAAAACAGCGTCTCAGTCATCAGGCAGTGAATTCAGAACCATCTCATGTAGGAACTTTCTGTGAGGAGCTTTTAGAGGGGGAGGTCTGGTTCCCATCACCACCACTGTGAACAGTTCTGACACGGTGAGTTTATCTAGAATGGAGCATTTCACACCAAACCACTCTGTTTACATCTTGACTGTTTAAATGAGCTTATATTTTGAAAATTTTGGTTGCATTCCCCTTTAACTGCAGTGTATCCTATTTACTGGCGAATTGAGATTGTTTGGAAAGAGCTTAACATCTGTAAACGGTCAGTTTTCTCTCTGTAAATGTGCTTTCTGAACAGAACGGGGCTCAATAACTTTATGAAGACCAGCTTAAATATCATCAGATGGATTGGGAAGATATCGGTTCTCTCGGTGGACCGACTGTGTGTTTAGTCATGTTCAGTCCTGTGCTGTGGTAGTAAATGTGACCTAAACACTCCACTCTGGGGCTTGTTTGTGGTTACAGGTCCATCCCGAACTGTTTGTGGACACTTCGAGAGGAGACAAGCTCCAGATCAACATCGATGTAGTGTTTCCTCACATGCCGTGCGCCTGTAAGTAAACGTTTCCTCGTGTCTGGGGGTGAACGTGCCGAACGAGTTCTGTGCCGGCAGTCTGAGCCTGAGGTGCTTCGCCGTCGTATCAAGTCTGTATTAAAGGTGCAGTGTGTGAGATTTTGGGGGATCTGTTAGCAGAAGTGGATTATAGTGATTAAAACCATGTTTTCCCAGTTTATTCGTTTCTTACTGTATTTATTTAACTGCTCTATTAAAGCAGTAGTACACCTGAGGAGTGAGTTATCACCAATAACATCACGGCTGTGATGAACTTCGGCCACCAGATGGTATTTCACGATAACACACCCCCTCTCGGGTTCTACTGCTTAAATACCGTATATATATTCAGAAAATATCGTAATTTTTTATTGTGATCAAAATTGTCGAGTGTGAACGTGACAGCTGACAGATGCAGGAGTCTGAGTGTCTCTTATTCTCCATTCCTCAGATCTGAGCATTGATGCCATGGACGTGGCTGGAGAGCAGCAGCTGGACGTCGAGCACAACCTGTTAAAGCAGAGGCTGGACAAAGACAGCAAACCGGTCAGCACTGAGCCGGAGAAACACGGTTAGTGTCACCTGTTTGATTAGACTGACCCACGGCATCACAGGTTCAAACGATGTGAACAAACCTTCCGCAGTAATGAACGATGTAAATGTGTTTAAAGCTTATGCTGCGTTCTGTGTAGTTGCTGTGGTATCCCAGGTGGCTGCTAAGGTTGCCAGGCTATTGCTGTGGTATCCTAGGTGGCTGCTAAGGTGTTGCTGTGGTGTCTCGGGTGGTTGTTAAGGTGTTGCCAAGTCATTGTTATGGTATCCTAGGTGGTTGCTAAGGTGTTGTCTGGCCATTGCTATGCTAAAGTGTTGCTAGGCTGTCATTATGCTATCCCAGGTGGTTGGTAAGGTGTTGTTAGGCCATTGTTATGCTATTCCAGGTGGTTGCTAAGGTGTTGCTAGGTTGTTGCTGTGCAATTCCAGGTGGTTGCTAAGGTGTTGCTAGGCTGTTGCTGTGCTATTCCAGGTGGTTGCTAAGGTGTCGCTAGACTGTTGCTATGCTCTCCCATGTAGTGTCTAAGGTGTTACTAGACCAATGCTAAGCTATCCAAGATAGTTGCTAAGGTGTTACTCAGCTGCTGCTGTGGTATCCCAGGTTGTTGCTAATAGGTTGCCAGACCCCCCCCCCCCCAGTTCACTCCTATAGAGATGAACAGGTTTGAGTTAACGCTGTGAGAACATTATGGGTTGAATCGGTTAAAGAACGCAAGCAGCCTGTTTGGGTTTGGGCTCTGCGATGCTGCAGTTTGTGCTGGAAATTTGAATATAAGAAGAAGAAAATGAAAACAGTAAAGTGGCTTTTCAGCTTAACGTAATAAAATAACCAGCCCTGTGACTGGAAGGTCGCCGGTTCGATCCCCTGAGCTGACACTATGTTACTGAGGTGTCCTTGAGCAAGACACCTAACACCCAACTGCTCTCTGGGTGCTGTGGATAGGGCTGCCCACCGCTCCGGGCAAGTGTGCTCACTGCCCCCTAGTGTGTGTGTGTGTGTGTGTGTTCACTAGTGTGTGTGTGTGTGTTCACTAGTGTGTGTGTGTGTGTTCACTAGTGTGTGTGTGTGTGTGTGTTCACTAGTGTGTATGTGGTGTTTCACTGCACTGATGGATTAAATGCGGAGGTGGAATGTCCCTGTTTGTGGGACTAATAAACTAAATACTTAAATAGAATATAGTACTGTTTGTTTCCTTACTAATGGTAATAACGTCCCACCCAGTGACAGTGTTTGTGCCCTGGAAGGTCCAGTTTAGTACCTCTTTTTGAGATTGAGACATCATCACGCTCCTTCTTGATAACACAGATTAAAACAGCGTGACTCAACACGTTTTAGAGCTGGTTCCTCCTCCTGAATGTGTCTGATAAGAAAAAAAAAAAAGAATCTTTGTTTTATGTTTTTCAAGGTAGACATGTTTACATTTCTTTCTCATGTGTTTTTGTTTTCTGTACAGATTTGGGACAAGAGGAGGGAGAGATATTTGACCCCAGCAAGCTGGATCCAGACCGCTGTGAGAGCTGCTACGGAGCGGAGACCGAGGAGTTAAAGTGAGTCTCTCTACGTCTGTTAAGATCCGGTCTAGGCTCCGGCCGTAACCGTAAACGAGAGTGAACTCTCCCCAGACCCGACTTTCTTGGTTCTCGGCTTTATTTAAACTTTCTTAGACGTTTTCAGGTTTGCAAGAGGCTAAACTGAATAGTGGTGACGGCTTCAGGGACAAGCGCTTGCCAGAATAACAAACAAAACTACTGATGATTACTAAAAAAAACAAAAATACAAACAACTAACCCCCTGCTTTAAAACAGGAGAAAAGGTTGCGGAAAGAAGCAACGCTCGTCCCCGATGTCCCAAACGTTCGCAGGGAATTTTACAGAATCTAACAAAACCATCACGGAATTTACAAGTGGCACGACGAGTGGAGTGAAGAGTGCCGGGCTGGCTTACACAGGTGTTCTTCCAGGTCATGTCAGAAGGGAGAGAGCCTTGAATGTCCCCCAGGTGGTGGCTTGGTGACCTTTTATATGGGCAGGCGCCCCCTTGTGGCCAATCAGTACAAGAGCTTTTTAATCCACACAGGTTGAGCTTTACCATTTACACTTTTGTGTGACTAAAGATTAAGATTAAAGATTAAGTCACCCTTTTTAGTCCCACAAACGGGGAAATTTCACCTCCACATTTAACCCACATGTGCAGTGAAACACCACATACACAAACTAGTGAACACACACACTAGGGGGCAGTGAGCACACTTGCCCGGAGCGGTGAGCAGCCCTATCCACGGCGCCCAGGGAGCAATTGGGGGTTAGGTGTCTTGCTCAAGGACACCTCAGTCATGGACTGTCGGCGCTGGGGATCGAACCGGCAGCCTTCCGGTCACAGGGCCAGTTCCCTGACCTCCAGCCCACGACTAAGGCTGTGCTCACATTACAAGCCTCGTTTCTCGAATCCGATTTTTGCTCAAGTCTCTCTGACTCGATGGTTCACACTCGTTTAGGTAAGAGACTCAAACATATCATTAATGTGATGAACCGGCCTGAAACGACCCTCATGAGCTCCTCCTAATCACTGCATCATCAGCAGAAACTAACGAGCAGAACGAGCTTCGCTGAGAAGATCATTAACTCTGATCAGCTCTCAGCTTCATTATTAGAGCCAGACGAAGGAGAAAAAGGTGAGATGAGCTGCTTTTCCACCGTTTACAGGCTTTAACGTCTGTTCGGCTCTGTTGCCATGGTAACGCTGAATGATAGAGAAAAAGCACATGAATTCCGATCTGAGTGTCACATTAAGGTCACATGGCCACGAATCGGATACACATCCGATCTAGGACCACACATGAAAGTGACTCAGGTCGGATTTGAACAGATCAGATTTGTGTCCACACAGCCCTGAAAACATCAGATCTGAGTCACATTAGGGCAGGAAAATCGGATTTGTGCCGCTTCAGCTTGGAAATGTGAACGCAGCCTTAAAGCCTGGGCTAAAGTCTGTATACAGGAAGTCGTACCTAAAGGTACTTTTTCACCAGGCAGCACAGCACCTGACAGAACAGCTGCCAGTCCGAATTCAGAGCTGTCTGTACGCTGCCCATCACACAGTGGTGCCTGGAAAGTAATCAAGGTTCTCCTGAGGTTCTATAGCAGTGACGTCGTTTCCTAAGCAGTGCAGTGTAAGTAGCAGCAGCAGCAGCTTTGAGGATCTTCAGGTCGGTTTTATGAAGAGAGTCAGAGACAGAGGTTCCAGCTAACTAGTGTTTTTTGAATTGGTGGTCATCTAACTTGAGAGACAGCGTGTGAAGTCAAAGTACAGCATTCGCTGTAACCAGTGGGCATTTTGAAATCACAGGCGTGAGTAAATCAGTCCTGCTGGACATTTTTAAACTTGATTGAGTGGAAACACTGAGTGTTTACATGCACTTAATAATCTGATAACTGCAGAAAATCAGATTTAGTCAGTAATCTGATCAATGGATTTACATGCACTTGAGTAATCAGATAACGGGGAAATTCCGGGTCTACATGAATCAGACAGTAATCAGATAATGGGGAAATTCCAGGTCTACAGGAGTCAGACAGTAATCAGATCATGGGGAAACTCTGGGTCTACATGAGTCAGACAGTAATCAGATCATGGGGAAACTCCAGGTCTACAGGAGTCAGACAGTAATCAGATAATGGGGAAACTCCGGGTCTACATGTGTCAGACAGTAATCAGATAATGGGGAAACTCCAGGTCTACATGTGTCAGACAGTAAGTAATCAGATAATGGGGAAACTCCAGGTCTACATGAGTCAGACAGTAATCAGATAATGGGGAGATTTTGGGTCTATATGTGTCAGACAGTAATCAGATAATGGGGAAATTCCAGGTCTACAGGAGTCAGACAGTAATCAGATCATGGGGAAATTCCAGGTCTACAGGAGTCAGACAGTAATCAGATCATGGGGAAACTCTGGGTCTACATGAGTCAGACAGTAATCAGATCATGGGGAAACTCCGGGTCTACATGAGTCAGACAGTAAGTAATCAGATAATGGGGAAACTCCAGGTCTACATGTGTCAGACAGTAATCAGATAATGGGGAAACTCCGGGTCTACATGAGTCAGACGGTAATCAGATTTCTGCTTTACAACCAGCCAATAAACTCACAGAAGAAGACGTGACGTAAAAGTAACGTGAACTCCGACTTTACGCCGTTTTTTTTTCTTTTTTTAAACATTGCGCCGCTTTACCTGAAAATGAACACGCATCATCTAGTAGACGAAGAATAGTTAAATATTTTATTACATGTTTGGCTCGTTTGTGTCCGGTGCCACCGTCTGTCCATGCGCAGACTGAGGAATCTGAAAGAAATCCGAGAAAGAGTTTACAGCACTGAGAAATCTGATTACTGAGCTAAAATCCAGCCTCTTTATCAGATTCTTAATCAGATTTCTACATCTGAGTACGGTGTTTACATGACCATTTGAATAATCAGACAACTGCAGAAATCCAATTATGATCGGATTATTGAGCGCATGTAAACACACTCATTGCTGAGGCTGTTTTAGCTGAATTATTCGTGCATTTAGGAACACTGCAGTGATTCCGGGCATTGCTTCCAGCACAACTGCATTCCACATTAACAAACACGGAAGTGTGATAACGGTCTGCTAATTATTCAGTTTCCAGGCGTCAACATTTAGACGCGTGTGGTGGGAACGTGTTGATGAAAACGTGACAGTGTTTCCACCAGATTTCCTTCTGTTCTCGGATGCCTGTTTGTTTCCTCATCCTTATATCTGCTGTCTTTGGAGTGGAAGGGGATTAAACACAAACTATTCCTAAGGTGACGTGTTCACTGTTCACTGGATTTACTTATGGATTTAAATCAGACCGAGCTCTCGGTCTCGGTCTAAACCTACACGGTTTATTTGTACGCTCGGGATGGGGCGAGGAGTTCAAGGAGCAGTTCAGCTCTTTTAGCATACAATGTTCCGACTTCACAGAATAAAGAAGACGCTAGATTTCTGAGGTAATGTTCCCAAATTGAAGATTGAGGCAGTTGTTTATTTTGCTGATCTTCAAAATGAACATTTTCAGGAAATCCTGTAATTTTGCTGGTTTGAAACCAGTTTGAAAGCAGACGTAGGCGTGTAATGAAAGTCTCCAAACAGACCGGACTGGTTGTGCCGGGTTTCCTCTATGCTTCAGAGCTCGCTTACAGGCGGAATCAGACAAGAAGTTCAAGAAAAATTGTTGCCCAATACTCCGACACAGCGGTGTGGTCCCCTGAGGTCAGCTCTGATCTAGTCCCGGTGGTCTAGTCCCGATTTTCCTTAGAACATTTCCTCCCACTCTTTTCTGTGCACGTTTAGAAACGCTGCATTCGAGGTGCTTTTTGATTTTATTATATATTTATATATATTGGATTGTTTTTATATAGAACTATCGACCCGTAAATTCATGACAGCTGTATGGACGCAGCCCGCTGCCCCGTCTATATCAGGGACATTCAATTAAAATTTGTGCTCCAGCTCAGTAACGTTCTTGCTTGTAAAGGTCCAGATAACATGTTACAGCGAGAACAGAAGCTGTTACATACTTAACAATCATTGGTTAGAACATGATAAAATTAAATGACACATTAAATTTACTTTGATAAACTGTTTGATTTAAATAAAGCTGTATAATTTGAGGTCGTAGAACAAACATCTTAACTCTGAAATCATATCTATTTAGTTCACTTTACAGTGGTGGTGATGGGAACCAGGCGTCGCCATGACTACAACATGGATATAGACATTTTATTTACCTTCCAGAACCACCAGAGAACCTACACGAGTCTTCTGAGTTTATATGGAATGTTGATGATGGAAAATAGTGGAAAATCTGGAATAATCAGTTTTCTTTGGGGACTATTTTGCCGCACAGCGCCCTGCATGTCTCCCTCCACCATGAATGGAGTTGAAGTTCTCTAAACTCTCATAAAACAGCGTCTCAGTCATCAGGCAGTGAATTCAGAACCATCTCATGTAGGAACTTTCTGTGAGGAAATTTTAGAGGGGGAAGTCTGGTTCCTATCACCACCATTGTGAGCAGTTCTGACTCGGTCAGTTCATCTAGAACAGAGCGTTTCACACCAAACCGCTCTGAATGACTTTACCATTTAATAATGTAGAAATTTTCCCTTGAATTCCTTGGAATTCTCCTTCAAAGGAAAGTTGCTTGTACTGTACAGTTTTGGTAACACTTTTTAAAAGTTTTTTTTTTTGGTCCATTACAACTTAACAGACATCAGGGAAAAAACTGATGTATGTAGTATTGCAATAAAAAAAATCAAATCAAACACTGTCCTGACATATCGTGATATTATATTTCTGCCATATCACCCACCTCTAGCCTGTGTCAGCTAACATTACTAGTCCAGTGATTTGCACCGTGTACCTCAGAAACAGCAGGTTTATGAAGATGTTAATTGATCTCTAATTAAAACCTTACTATGACCGAATCAGATGGTCCTCACAGATGAGGTTTGACTGCTTCTCTGATCTGTAGATGCTGTAACACCTGCGATGACGTGCGAGAGGCGTACCGGCGGCGCGGCTGGGCTTTTAAAACGCCCGACACCATCGAACAGTGCAAGAGGGAAGGTTTCAGCCAGAAGATGCAGGAGCAGAAGAACGAGGGCTGTCGGGTGTACGGCTTCCTCGAGGTCAATAAGGTAACGAACATGCTCTCAGAAACAAGACGTTCTCCAGTCTGGGTTGAGGCCAATTCATAGTCCAGACGTCCAGCATCGCTCGACAAGAAATGAAGTAAACGAGATTCGCCGAGGGTTCCGCGCACATCAAAAACTCCGAAAGGGTGCAGAGGTTCTCACACGCTCTGATGGGATAGAAACTCAAAGTTCGGTCTCCGGGTGCAGCTGGGTTTACTGTCTTGCTGCTCTGCTGGCGTCGGAAACAGAAACAAGTTGCCAGATATTCAGAACTAGGATCAATATACAGTCATAAACCGATTTGTTTTCACTTCCATACCTTTTTCCGCAGCTGCGATTACTTAAAGTTATGCAAGCAGAAAACTCACCCGTGACAGCGGGATTTCCCCCCGCACTGCACTTTCAGACTAACTGGAATTTTTGGGAAAACTGAATCTGGTAACCCTGCGTGATTCTGCGTGTTTCGGTAGCTGCGCCGTCGTACGAGTTTCCATAGAAACTGCAGATGATGCTCTGTTCTGACGTTCTCTCGCGGGTGCAGGACTACAAAAGCCTGCAGTGCTGACACATCTGTCCTCCACGGCTTTCTTCTGTCGAACGACGCTTGTCGCCTGGACTGTGAACTGGCCTTTATGTCCTTAACCGTTTTCTCCTCATCTGTCCTCAGGTGGCAGGTAACTTCCACTTTGCCCCTGGAAAGAGCTTTCAGCAGTCTCACGTTCACGGTAAGTGCTGAAACAGTTTCCAGTTTCACTGGGAGTTCAGTATAGATTCAGTCCTCTGGTCTGTAGCAGTAACACTGATTATAAACAAGTAAAGGCCAATTTAGAGCCTTTAAGATTAAGATTAAGTGACCCTTATTAGTCCCACAACGGGGAAATTTCACCTCCGCATTTAACCCATCCGTGCAGTGAAACACCACATACACACTAGGGGGCAGTGAGCACACTTGCCCAGAGCGGTGGGCGGCCCAAACCGCAGCGCCTGGGGAGCAGTTGGGGGTTAGGTGTCTTGCTCAAGGACACCTCAGTCATGTGCTGTCAGCTCTGGGGATCAAACCGGCAACCTTCCGGTCATAAGGCTGGATCCCTAACCTCCAACCCATGACTGCCCCCTTAAAACATCTCTCAGATTTCTAAACCCTCATATAGTATATTTTATATTCAGTTTGATTTATATTTTTGTTTGTTTATATTAAATTACTCCCATTTGGCTGTAAATGTATGAAATGATTCTTCCAGATAAGTGGTAGGAAACTGAGAAATCTGGAAAAGTACATTTTAGATGATTGATAAACAAAGAACAAAACTACTGATTATTCCAAAATGTCATAGATTCATAGAAAATTACTTGCTATTTCGCAATTACATTATATTGATCATTTTAGAATTTCTTATGTGCAGAATGCTTGAAATATTGAGTAAAACTGAGAATATCTTTTGGTCTGGCTCTAGTTTTTATAGCATTAGGGGAGGGGTCGTGCTATGTGTGGCTCTAGTTTGCCACTGTAATGTGTAATTTCACAGATCAGTCCTGTATAATTCAGTCTTTTTCACGTGTTTTAAGCAGTTATTTTCTAACACGTATCAAGTGTTTAGTGTGCAAACTTCACACAGGCTTTGCGTGCAGATAATAATGTTGAATCGTCTGTTTTAGAGCTTCATATAATGTCTCATTCCATAGTCAATAAAATGAAATGACAACAAACATCAATACTACATATTACACATCTTTAAACTCGTATTAGAGCGGTATCCCGGCTCCAGTCTCATATCATATCCCGAGGACTGTAGTGACTCCTACACTAATGAGAACAGCTGGTTTATTGATCACAGCTGTTTATTAGATGTTGAGCTCCAGACCAGAGGACACTTAGGTTCCTTCGCCTGTAAACCTTTGTTTAGTGGGATCAGTGTAAATAGTAAACGGTAAGTTGTAAGATGGTTTATTTAGTGCCTCCTTCATCTGTTCCTCCCTTTATGGATGAGTGAATGACGTACATGCATGACACTTCCATCATTTCCACACTTTCCTCTCTCTGCTGCTGCTGTAGGCACTTGAGGATCTGGGCTGACTCACTGATCTTAAGGCCACCTGAACAATTAATGCTCTAATTAGTATATAATCAATGGTGAATTTCACACTGATAGTGCTGAGCCATGCTGATTTAAATCTTTTGAGTGTTCATGGTTCTATATAGAACCACTTTCTTTACCAAAGCACCGTCTTTTTTAAGACTGTAACAGCAGCAGAACCCTTTCTAAAAGGTTCTAAACAGAACCATATACAACACATCAATCTGAAGATCCATTTCACCATGCAGGGAACCATTTAATCATGCAAAGGATCCTCTTGAGTGGTGTAAGCTTGCCGGACAAAAAATGAGCCACTTTGCGTGTTTAAGGTGGTGGCAATTTCAGGCTCCTGTTGATGGCGCTGCATGAGGATGATCAGGCTATAAATACCTGTGGGGTGGATGGCGGGATTCATAGATTGAGAAGAGGTGGTACAGTGCAGTGAATGTCTTGTTCTCTGTGTAGAAAATTGGTAGCAAAGCAGATGTTAATGATTGTATTTGGGTACCAAAGGCCACAGTGTCATACGGGTCAACCAGCAATGCCAGAAATCCCAGCCTACAGGAAATTCTCATCAGAACTGTGTCTGAAAGACGAAGCTGACGGGCAGGGCCCACCGGCTTCTGTTAATCAGAACAACTGGCCAATTGTGGAATTAGACCTCTGCATTTAATCCATCCATGCAGTGAAACACCCCCATGTACACTGGTGAACACACACTAGGGGGCAGTGAGCACGCTTGCCCGCAGCAGTGGGCAGCCCTATCCGCAGCTCAAGGGCACTTTAGGTCCGGATGCAAGGCTGGTTCCCTAACCTCCAGCCCAGGACAGTCCCGTGTAGAAGTCAACGCAGGTTCTTCACAACCAATTTCTGAAAGAACTCTGCAGGGAACCACATACTATGAACATATGGAGCAGAGCGGCTTATCGCAGAGTTGACAGTTTTGGTGGACGAAGAGACGCAAACACTGGACTGTTCATGACTGGAAATGTGTTATCTGGTCTGATTAATCTGGTTTCTGCCTGTACGTGAATGATGCTCGGCGTCGTGTTCATTGTAGACCTAAAGAGGCCTCAGTGAGGACTGTGTGTAGGTGTGGTTGAAGCTGGATGTTCTGGATGCTCTGTGATGTTCCGTGGTGTTTTAATTATGTGGAAATGATTCGTTTGGTTGAGGTGACGGTCAATTGGAACCACAGTGCTGACACTGAGCTGCTGGACAACCAGGTTTTGCCTTTTGGTCGTCATCTTAAGAGAAACGTAACATTCTTCTCCCTGTAATCCGAAATGACGACTCTCGCGTTCACAGGGCTTTCCAAAAAACATCTGGACCTGCCCACAAAATTCTTCACGAAATCTGGCCGAACCGCACGGGTCTTTATTGAGAGAGTGGCTGAACATTGACGTTGTCTACGTCCAAAAACTCGTCCAGTCCAGGCCCAATTGAATCACAGCTGTTATTCATGCTCATGTTATTTGTTACACACTGTTGGTTACCATTCAGTCACAGGTGAATAATTTTTTTTGTCTGGTGAGTTTAGAACAACTGTCTGTACTGAAGAATCCTTGAAGAACCATCGTTTTAAAGAGTGCAGCCAATATTTTGAAGACACCAGTAAGACTGGGTCGTATTATTGGTCAACCGATGTATCGGTCAGGCTCTTCACACGCTGGCAGTTCATCTTAATGCAGAGTGTACAGTCTTTAAATACTGTGGGGAATTCGGAGCATATATTTTTGGGATGTTTTGACCTTTCTTGAGTAACAAGGTACATCTTTACTAACAGAGAACACACATGACTTGAAACGTGTGCTGAAAAGTAAAGAAATCTGGTTTTGAGGGTGTTAATGTCTACTACAGAAAAAAGAGATGATGAGCCCCTTTAACAGCCGATCCAAAAAATTCCTGTTTCTTAAATTGGCCAGTTCGGTAACGTAGCGCCCCCTTTACATCGCTGCCGTAACTGTGTGGACGCAGGGATGTCCTTTTTGGACATTTTCTTTGTTTCTCTAAGAGCAAAACTAAAGCCATTTGGTGACTCTTTTCTCTTCTTTCTGCAGTGCATGCTGTGGAAAGTAAGTCAATCTTCTAATCCTTTAATTCCCATATATTCCCATTTAATAAATACACAAGTTTGAATCGACCTTGTTACTAAATCAGTATGGTATCCATGTATCTCTACATAATTCCTGATTTGATTAGTCTAATTATGCTTTGACATGGTTCTGCTTTCAAATAATCAACTTTGCATAGTTCATACCTTCTTAATACACTATTGTTTCTCCTTTTTCCAAACTAATTAGTCAGATTAACGTGCACAATCAGATAAACTGACCATCCGATTTGTTCCCCCCTCAGTTCACGATCTGCAGAGCTTTGGACTCGACAATGTAAGTTGGTTATTTCAGTTTTATTTGTATACGTGGCCGGGTCAGCTTGTCTCGGCTTTGCCTGAATGTGTCCAATTTCTTTTTTACAGATCAACATGACCCATCAGATTAAACATCTCTCGTTTGGGAAAGACTATCCTGGAATCGTGAATCCTCTAGACGGCACCAACGTAGCAGCGCCTCAAGGTAGGTCACCTCTGTTAATCGTTAAACAGCTTCTGATCGAGGGTCGTGTTCTGTAAGCAGTGGCTTCCACAGCCAGGTGTCCTTCTGTTCGTTTCAGCTAAAGGAATTAAAGGAATGATTCATGGAAAAATCACATTTGAGCAGTTTTACTGTGAACACCGGTCATCCGAGGCTCCTTTGGTGCAGTTTCAGCTTTAGTCTCGAAACGTATCTCATGCAAGGACACAAACGCAGACGGGGTTTCGCTCATGGTTGCATTCAAAAGCATGTCGTTTCATGACGCAGCACAAGCAAGCTGCATTCCGAGTGATACAGCAGAGGGCGCTGTAACAGCCAAGCCTTTTCAAGCCATTTTCATCACATTACCATGTGATCATAAAATTATGATCCATTACGGCCTTTACTCCGGCAGAAGAGCTAAAGCAGCTCACTCTCCTCTACTGCCCATGTTCAGCTGCTGAGGCTGTTGGAACATCTGTAGATCCTCTCTGATCTCCTTTAGCGCCCCCTTGTGTACTAAGCGTACAAGGCTAACGTAGCTAACAAGTAATGGAAGCCAACAGACTCGTTTTCCATTGACTTTTATGCGTAAATTGCAAGCAAAAAAAAAAAAAAAACACCAAGCAGCTTTAAGCAATAAAGGTTTATCGATTAAAAAGGTTTTGTGTTTCCATCTCCAGTTTCATTTATGCTGCAGAGAGCGTCGCCGAGATTCCCATCACCTACTGATAAGGACATTGTTTATTTATTACTATCACTGTTTTTTTGTCTGAATTATTCTGTGAGACATCGTTTCTCTCTAATATTGAGCCGTCTGAGCTCTGTGCTTTAAGACCGTCTGCTCGTCTCCGTCCGTATGAGCTGTAAAGCGCTTTCGTCTTCGGCCCAGCGCAGCTCCACCTCTCCGCCACGCTGTCGGAGCTTGTTTTAAAGGGGCACGGGAGGAAAATCTGTCACACCTTTTCAAATTACTACCAGTTGCCTAGTCTACGCAGCCTACATCGACGTTTTATTTAAAAAGAAATCCTTCGTTTAAATACGCAGCTACATTTTGGTTAATATTAGCCTCATAGTTAAGGCTGGGCATCAAAGTGAATTACATTCACCAACTGAATTGCATCGTTACTACTTATTATTCAGTACCAAATTTAGGTTCTTGAGTAGATGGTCTTATCAGTGAGCCAATAAGCATCCTTAGTCCAGTCAAGTCTGCTGATTGGTTGTCTAAATTACACTCTGTATACATTATTAACATTAATGCTTCTTGATTAGTCTGGACTCTGGCTAGTAAATATGCCCACTTAAAGCAACCCACAGTGACTTCTTCTGAAAGCAGCATCACGTGATCCAGGGGTCACCAATCTTATCTGTGAAGGGTCAGTGTGGCTTCATGTTTTCAGTCTAGTCAAACAGGAGAACACCTACATCCAGCTGTTCAATCGGGTGGTCTCGTTCTTTAAACGACTGATTAGTTATATGAGGTGTGATCCTGCTGGGCTGGAACGAAAGCCGGCAGCCGCACTGACCGTCTGCATATAAGGGCATTTTCACACTGGAGCTTTTTCCAGAATTTATATGTTTTACCTCACATTTATTCCAAGCCATCTGATAAAAACCAGCTTTAAGAAAGAACAGGAGGGATCTGGAGGGATCACAGCAGATCATGTCACCGCAGCTCTGATCTGGACCACATCCCGGGTTTCACAACAGGTTCTTTTAGACGGTTTAATTTCAGTTTTTATTGACACACCCACTCACACTCTGTGTAAAGGTGGCATAGTGACATGGATGAAAATCTGGAGTCCCGAAAAGTGATCAGTGCAGTCTGTGGTGGTCTCAGCAGCGAATGCCCATCCCAATGGCCATGAAGGTGCCGAACGTGCCTCCGCTTTGCATCATGGTCTTCCCCACTCCTCCCATTAGCTCTCGACCTCTCATCCCAATTCTGTATACAAACAAAGGGTGACACAGTGAGCCAATGTGCCAGCCTGACCACTGAAACGCTGGTCCACAGCTGGACGTCCTCAGACACTTATATTTTACTTTTAGCAATTTCATTTAAATGCAAGAAATCTAGAAAATGATCCTTGATACCTTAGACAGGAGAACGTTCCAAACATCGCTCCCGCAGCCATTCCAACCGCAAAGCCCATCATGAAACCCATCTTGACTCGGTCAAAGCAGCTCGGCTGAGCCTGCCCGTATGGTCCTACGGCTACCGGCATCTGGAAAGAGTAAAGACTACTAGGATGAGAAAATTCTAGAGTCTTTCTAGAATTTAACATTAGCACGGAACGCCATCCAGACGTCTGTGTGTATCCCGACGGTTTACTCTGGCCCCTGGTTGTCAACATAACATCAAAATACCCGGATAACTGACTTTGAACTGGAACATGAACAGTGAACAAATGCATGTTTACTTTCTCCTGTGAGGCAGATTCTGACATGCCAGCGCTCCAAATGCACATGCTTTGCACCACTATCAGTTAATTATTAATGAATAATTACATATAAGATGAATGGAGTAAGCTGCAAGTTTAGCTGCTTGGCTAAGTGCTTCTACATACCACAGCTCGGTTTGCGCGTGCATGTCCGGCAGCCCAGTGTGGTATAGTTTATAACAGGTTTTTTTTTTTTTTAAATAAGCCAATATAAATTTGAATATTTGACAAATAATAAATGTGATCTCTGAGCCCAGCTGATCACCCTGTGCTCCTACATTGGGCACAGGTGCCTGGACCCAAATACTGCATGACCATTTGGGATTGAGCCCAAGACCGGATAGTGACGATTGGCATCAGACTGATGACTAGATTTGACTGATTTTATGTATGTGTATATGTGTGTGTGTGTGTATATATATATATATATATATATATATATATATATATATATATATATATATAGAGTACTCTGCGTTCAGCTGATGCTGGGCTACTGTCTGCATTGTGTTTATAAACCTCTCTGTAATGCAAGTCGATGTGCATTTAGTCAAATCGGAATTACACTGATTTTTATGCATAACTCAGTGTGTGTAGATGTAATCAGAGAGATTCAGAGCGGGTTTGGTGTGAAATGGTTCAGACGTCTTTACAGTGGTGGTGATGGGAACCAGGCGTCGCCATGACTACAACACAGATATAGACATTTTATTTACCATCCAGAACCACCAGAGAACCTACACGAGTCTTCTGAGTTTATATGGAATGTTGATGATGGAAAATAGTGGAAAATCTGGAATAATCAGTTTTCTTTGGGGACTATTTTGCCGCACAGCGCCCCGCATGTCTCCCTCCACCATGAATGGAGTTGAAGTTCTCTAAACTCTCATAAAACAGCGTCTCAGTCATCAGGCAGTGAATTCAGAACCATCTCATGTAGGAACTTTCTGTGAGGAGCTTTTAGAGGGGGACGTCTGGTTCCCATCACCACCACTGTGAACAGTTCTGACTCGGTAAATTTATCTAGAACAGCGCGTTTCGCACCAAACCGCCCTGAACCGCTCTGTTTATATCTGAACCAGTTAATTCTGCAGTATTTTTGAAACTCGGTGAACTCCCCCTTTAATATTCTCTCACCTTAGAATTGTGTAAGCAATAATTTTAAAATACTAATAAAAGCGTTAATACACATCTAATGGCCTTCCGTTCTAATGAGCCTCCTGTCCTATCGTTCGACCTTCCCGCTCCACCTTAAATGCCCATACAGAACTGCTGCACCAGTTAAGGTGGAACGGAAAGTTCGAACACGCAAGGAAATCCAGCCTCTTTCGGACCCGCCGCGCCGGTTCTGGTGAAGCGGGAGTCCGAATGGACCCCGTCTGGTTTAAAACCCTTTAAATGCGGTTTAAAGCGCGATTATCCCGGCTAGCGCCGTTAGCATGTCGGCTAATCCCACAGCTGGCCTTCGCCGAGCCCCCGGTCCGGCTCCGAGGCCCGCCTGAGGCCCGGACCGGGAGCCGGAGCTGCACGCACCTTCGTTGGTCAGCGCTCGAGCTCCTCGCGGAAAAGCCCCGGAGTATCGATCAGAGTATCGAGAGGAGTATCGATCAGAGTTTCAGCCCAGAATCTGCGCTTTAGCAACTCGCCATTACATAGAGGAAACATCCGGGGCGGAGAGAAGCGCTCAAACCCTGCGGCGCCCCCTGCCGGCAGGCTGTCCTCCTGACTGAGTGGAGGAGTATTAAGTTTCAGGATTCCAAGCAGGAAAAATCCCATTTGAATGGTCGTTCCCACGGAACCCCTAAGGTGACATGGTGATTATTGTTTTTTTAGTAAAGCATGGCCACAAATTAATATATTGAGGCCAAAAATTTACTGTAATGAGGCATTAAATTACTATATTGAGACATTAAATTACTATATTGAGGCCACAGATTACTATAGTGAGGCATTGTTAATGTATTGAGACCATCCATCCATCCATCCATTTTCCAAGCCGCTTCTCTGTCAGGGTCAGGGGGGTGCTGGAGCCTATCCCAGCAGTCATCGGGCGGAAGACAGGATACAGTTACAATATTGAGGCATTAAATTACTATATTGAGACATTAAATTACTATATTGAGACCACAAATTACTATAGTGAGGCATTGTTAATGTATTGAGACCAAAAATTACTATATTGAGGCATTAAATTACTATATTGAGACCACAAATTACTATAGTGAGGCATTGTTAATGTATTGAGACCAAAAATTACTATATTGAGGCTACAGATTATTATACGTTATTAAGCATACTAAGATCACATTAAGAACATCTGGAAGATTAGAGATGAATTACATCACAGAATGCGTTTCAAATCTTGTCTTGGATTTCGTCGGTATTTTAAAAAACACTTCCCGACCGCATGTTTGAGTAAAAAGAGGGAATAATTGTTCCTGTTTAACTGGATTTGGTGCAGCGCAGTGTGTGAAGTGCTGAATGCTAGTTGAGTTCCAGCTTATCAGATGTCAGAAAAAACGAATATCGTGACGTGTCTTGTGTCATAAAAGCTTCCCGAAGTATCGCGATGTCACGCTTTGCCATATCGCCCAGCCCTGCGCCCACAGCAGCCATGAATGCAGTGTTAGAGCCCAAACTGCAGAAGCCTGATCTGGTTCTTTCTGCTTCTTTGGCTTCCAGCATCCATGATGTACCAGTACTTCGTGAAAATTGTACCAACGATTTACGTTAAAGGAGACGGGGAGGTAAGAGTCTCTAACGCTGTTCATCTCCAGCCGCCTTCAGACGGCCTGTCACTGATTTAGTTCAGTGTAACTTCTCCTTTCTTCTTTTTGCTTCATTTCATTTTTTCCCAGTTATTTTATTTATTTTAATGTGATCCTAGTTCTGTTACTTTATTTATTTATTGATTTATTATTGTTAATTAATATTCTTTTACATGAGTGTTTTAAAGTGGTAAAATTCCATTTTCATTTCTTTTTCAGTCCAAAGTTCAAAGGGGTACTCCACCCATTTTTTTTAAAGGTGCTCAATTTTTTAACGGTTTAGAAACAGTACATTCTAGATAAACTTCCTGAGTCAGAACTGCTCACAGTGGTGGTGATAGGAACCAGACGTCCCCCTCTAAAAGCTCCTCACAGAAAGTTCCTACATGAACTGGTTCTGAATTCACTGCCTGATGACTGAGACGCTGTTTTAAGATAGTTCAGAGAACTTCAACTCCATTCATGGTGGAGGGAGACATGCGGGGCGCTGTGCGGCAAAATAGTCCCCAAAGAAAATGGATTATTCCAGATTTACCACTATTTTCCCATCATCACCATTCCATATAAACTCAGAAGACTCGTGTAGGTTCTCTGGAGGTTCTGGATGGTAAATAAAGTGTCTATATCTGTGTTGTAGTCATGGCGACGCCTGGTTCCCATCACCACCACTGTAAAGACGTCTGAACCATTTCACGCCAAACCCCTCTGAATCTGAATTATGGATAATCGGTGGAGTCCCACTTTTTTGAGGCATCCTAAATAAATGATTATTCTGATGGTTTAAGCTGTAAAATGGTTACATGTTGAGTTTTTTTTCCTCAGGTGGTGAAAACAAACCAGTTCTCGGTGACCAGACATGAGAAAGTGGCCAACGGGCTGATTGGGGATCAGGGTCTGCCCGGCGTCTTTGTGCTGTATGAGCTTTCGCCCATGATGGTCAAATTCACGGAGAAGCAGCGGTACGCTTTCACTGCACTCGCCTGCAGGAGGATGTGTTTTGGAGTTTATTGTGTTGTTGCAGGACATGGCAAGGAAAGCGGTCAGATAGCTCCCTGCTGTTTGTATCCCAAGCGTAGGGAAACTGAACTGGAGTCGATGTGCACTGTAGGCTGTACAGCATGACCTGCCCCGTCACCCAGATATTCAGCTGTTTTAGACACTGTCAGTGATTCAGGAATGGGTGGGGCTAGACTACTGTAGGCTGAATGGGTGGGGCTAGACTACTGTAGGCTGAAAAGGGTGGAGCTAGACTACTGTAGGCTGATTGGGTGGGGCTAGACTACTGTAGGCTGAATGGGTGGAGCTAGACTGCTGTAGGCTGAATGGGTGGAGCTAGACTGCTGTAGGCTGAATGGGTGGGGCTAGACTGCTGTAGGCTGAATGGGTGGGGCCAAACTACTGTAGGCTGAATGGGTGGGGCCAGACTACTGTAGGCTGAATGGGAGGAGCTAGACTACTGTAGGCTGAATGGGTGGAGCTAGACTACTGTAGCCTGAATGGGTGGGGCTAGACAATTGTAGGCTGAAAAGGCTGGGGCTAGACTATTGTAGGCTGCATGGGTGGGGCTAGACTACTGTAGGCTGAAAAGGGTGGGGCTAGACTACTGTAGGCTGAAGGGACGGGGCTAGACTACTGTAGACTGAAAAGGGTGGGGCTAGACTACTGTAGGCTGAAGGGACGGGGCTAGACTACTGTAGACTGAAAAGGGTGGGGCTAGACTACTGTAGGCTGAATCGATGGGGCTAGACTACTGTGGGCTGAATGGACGGGGCTAGACTAGTGTAGGCTGAATGGACGGGGCTAGACTAGTGTAGGCTGAAAAGGGTGGGGCTAGACTACTGTAGGCTGAAAAGGGTGGGGCTAGACTACTGTAGCTGAGTGGGTGGACCTAAACTACTGTAGGCTGAATGGACGGGGCTAGACTAGTGTAGGCTGAATGGACGGGGCTAGACTACTGTAGGCTGAATGGGTGGGGCCAGACTACTGTAGGCTGAATGGGAGGAGCTAGACTACTGTAGCTGAGTGGGCGGGGCTAAACTACTGTAGGTTGAATGGACGGGGCTAGACTATTGTAGCTGAGTGGGAGGAGCTAAATTACTGTACAGTACATCTACATCTCTCCATCTGTGGTAAAATGAATGGCAATTCTAAATGTGACCAGCGGGTGGCACAGTTCTGAACCTGTTGCAGTGGTGCACCATGTTTATTTAGCCATTTTTCTTCACTGAAAACGATTGTTATTTAAAATAATCTGTGCTTCTCTGTCACTGAGAGGGAAGTATAACGCACGGGGGGGTGTAAGTGAAGGGTTTATGCAGCTGTGTGATGGACAGACCTCTAACTGACCGATGTGTTTGTTCTCTCAGGTCATTCACTCACTTTCTGACAGGAGTCTGCGCTATTGTAGGCGGAGTTTTCACAGGTGAGTTCATCTCTACCTGTTTGTTGACCATAACGTTCCCTGTGACCACAAGCATTAGTCATTATTTGTGAAATGGGTTTAATGGGTTTTCATTTAAAAAAATTCAAAACTTTTCATTTAGAAAATCGACACCAAGTTTAAAACGATCAGAATGTGAAATTTGGCCAGAAGGGCATTAATATCAGCAGGTAACTGTCGTCAGGAAATGAGTTTCATTGAGAGTGCGATCCCTGGTGATGCTACGGTCATCAGGGGCACGTCGATTTTCTCACTGGTCTCACAAGAAGACCGTCTGGGTGGGCAGGGCAGCCCCCCCACTCCCGTCCCCCCAATCACTCGTAACAGATCTGGCGGTTAGCGTCTCCCCAGATTGAGTTCGGCTGTCCGTCTTAGTGAAAAGGTGCGGCGGAGCTTCACAGAACGCAGAGGAAGCCTGTGCTGCCTTCACCGTCTCAGAGCTGGGGGTCCGAACTACAGGGTGGAATTGGATTTGACAGCATCGGGGAGTAAACTGGAAAAAAATCCCTAAAAATAAATGAAGAACGTGACTCCCTAACTGAGACTTCCACAGTTTAGAAGCGTAATAACATGAGGAAGCCTCTGCTCTGTTGGTTCCTCAGTTATTGTCCAGGTTAGCATTCTCCAGTGAGACGTTCTTCTGAAACCAAAGCTGGTCTCAGATACGCCTGTGGTCACTTTTGCAGCCCATCCTGGGCACACACCTTCATATCAGCAGTTCACTGAGTTTCTCTCTCTCTTTTTCCTCTTGCAGTTGCTGGACTCATCGATTCTTTAATATACCACTCAGCGAGAGCCATACAGAAGAAGATCGAGCTGGGAAAAGCGTCCTAGCACCTCTCAGTCTCCACCACGGACATTTGCGGTGCATTACAGTTTGCAGGAACCCCAGTCTGTTCTAATGGAAGAACCCAGCTGCGTGCCTGTGTGTGTGTGTGTGTGTGTGTGTGTGTGTGTGTGTGTGTACGTGTACATACGTGAGTGTGTGTTGCTACTCGCTCCAGATGCAGGCCGGTTCCTCAGCAGGGCATCACTGGAACAACCAAACCGGCTGACTGGATTTCACAGAGAACCGCAGAGTTAAACGGTAACCGTACGGCACAAATGAAGAATCTGCTCGTTCCGCTGTGGAATGAAGAACCTCTCCTGGAAATCCCAGAGCGTCTCAGTGCGGGACTGGGTGGCACCATTTATATGTATGTTTGCACTTAAAATATCTGTCAGGTCTTTACTGAGTCCTCCATTACTCTAGCTGACTCTCCTTTTCCTAAATTTGGTTGCACCACAAGTCCTTAAAGGGCAATTCCACCACTTCTTCAAAATTCCTGAATAATTCGATCCCTGATTTTTTATATATAAATAAAGTCATTGAGGTTTTCATGTCAGCTGCTTCATTCTAGAGAAACATATAGACTCTGATTTCTTTAGAGAAACCAGTGGCTGCAATGTCTGAACTCAAACACGTCATAAATACACTCTTAGAGAAGATGGTTCTGTAGTAAAGACAGTGGTTCTATGTAAGACCACGAACACTTGAAGAACCACTTTTGTGCTTAAATGCTTAAATTGCTCTTCAGATTGATGGAGAATGTATTGTATATGTTGAAAAAGGGGTTCTATATAGAACACAAAGGGTTCTGTTGTAGTTATGCCAAACTTGCAGCAGTAGCAGAACCCTTTTTGGTGCTGTATAAAACTTTATCCACCAGACTGAAGAACCATTTCATCATGCAGAGAACCATCTAACCATGCAGATGGTTTCTTCATATTTCTATGTAGAACCGTTGTCTTTACTAAAGAACCCTTGAAGAACCATCTTTGAGAGGGGCTTACAGTTTGAACTTACGTACAAATGGTGCAGCCGACCCCAGATCCGGCAGGACGGTCTACTTTTTTGTTCTGCCAGTTTAAAGCACACTTTAAAGGGCCCATATCCTACGTTTTTATATTTTGAGATCCAATTATAACACTTTTGTTTGTTTATGTACCAAAATACATAGGCGGTTCTCAGGTGGAAAAGGGTGGAGAGCCCTCTCTGGGTCTGGGATAAGCTCTTGCCTCAAGTAGCGGAGTTTAAGTATCTCGGGGTCTTGTTCACGAGTGATGGTACAAGGGAGATGGAGATTGACAGGCGGATTGGTGCTGGGTCAGCAGTGATGCGGGCTCTTTACCGGTCTGTTGTGGTAAAGAAAGAGCTGAGCCATAAGGCAAGGCTCTCGATTTACTGGTCGATCTACGTTCCCACCCTCACCTATGGTCATGAGCTTTGGGTAATGACCGAAAGAATAAGATCGCTGATATGGGCCCTTTAAGGCGTTCTAGATCAGGTATGGAGAGCAGTACTGTGCGCTTGCTGAGGGTTCTCCAGGGCTGGATTGATGGCACCGGTTGTGTTGCCTGATTACTTAATCTGGGATTAATTTTTTACAGTAATTGTATATTTTGTCAAAAAATCAACAGTGGACCGTGATGAGAGGTCAGTTCTGCTGTTAATCACAGCCTTTATGACCAGGCTGGTAACTGAATGCAGACGTACAGTTGTGAGGAAATGTTGTAACGTTGAGTGTAAATAAGTCACACGTCCTCTACAGAGACACTGCCGCACATTTAAATACACAGTTACTGTTTATTTACTGAGTTTAACACGCAGGAAAACCAGAAATCGTAAACTGTGGCCTGTGCGAACGTTAAAGCTGCACTATGTAAGACGCTTTAGTTAAAGCTGAAGGAGGTATGATAACTGAACCCATGTGCTCTGGCGGGTCTGTGCAGAGGAACTCGAACGCTACTGCTGAACATGGGGAGATGCAGAACTCGAGTCAGAACCTTGAACAAAACATCTGTTCTACCTTTTTCCTGAAAAACAGTACAGCAGGATTCACATCTTAAAAATGAAAAGTTGAATTTGTTTTAGAAATGAAAATGTGCTGCTTTCTTTTTGGTGTTAAATCAGTGAAACAGATGTTTATCTTTTCATTTTGAAACGTTTCCCACGTTACTGTTTAAACACAGCCTCATGTATTCACTGCATTTCCCCGTTATGGCTGCATTTCAATGAGGGGAATATACAACCCCAATTCCAATGAAGTTGGGACGTTGTGTAAAACATAAATAAAAACATAATACGATGATTTGCAAATCCTTTTCAAACTATTTTCAACTGAATACACTACAAAGACAAGATATTTAATGTTAAATGGATAAACTTTATTGTTTTTTGCAAATATTCACTCATTTTGAATTTGATGCCTGCAACACGTTCCAAAGAAGTTGGGACAGGGGCGTATTTACCACTGTGTTACATCACCTTTCCTTTTAACAACACTCAATAATACTGATGAAGATGTGATGACAGTAGTAGATGATTCACCCAGGTCCTCAGAGACGCTCCTTCACCGAGTTTAGACCGAGTTGTCTCTGATTCTCTTTCAATCAGCAGATTCATCCACTCGGAAGGGTTTGGTGCAGTTACACGTATTCACCAGAGAGGCCACCAAATCCCCAAATCTTGTGCTCTGTGGAGGATGTTTTCACTTAGGAAGTCAAAACATGTCATGCGACAGGCATTCAAACTTACCACTCAAAAGTTTGGGATCACTGTTTATATGAATGTCGTTTTATAGACGGCGCAGATTTAAATACTTTTATATGACAGCAAAATGAAACATGTTTGGATGATTTAGTCGCTATTTTGAGCATTTTGATACCAAAAACTTATTTGAGTCTAAACAACTTAAGGAAATGATTTATTTGCAGGATATGTTTGTCCTGCTTTCTTTGGAAATACAAGGTATTGATTAACTTCATGCGGTCATTTTAGATCATACAGTTCAAAGCGGCATGTCCTGCACAAAGATCATTGTTAAATGGTGGTGGTTGGCTAATGTAGTGGTTAACACCTCTGCCTTCTACGCTGTAGACTGGGGTTCAATCCCCGACCAGTGCAAGCACCCTACACTATACCAATAAGGGTCCTTGGGCAAGACTCCTAAACACCACCTTGGCCTACCTGTGTAAAATGATCAAATTGTAAGTCGCTCTGGATAAGAGTGTCAGCCAAATTCTCTCTCTCTCTCTCTCTCTCTCTCTCTCTCTCTCTCTCTCTCTGCCAGTATGAACTAAACACACGTTTTTGGTTGAAACTGGACCGTTTTTCATTCTAGACAAATTCTTTGTTGATTACTATTCATTTCTACAGCTTCCTGCTGCTCGTTTGCTGTTATATGATCTTGTGAAGTTACATGGGACTGACATAAGAATAACCGTATACGTTAAGTCTGCTTTTATATCATCAAACACATGATGAACAGTGACTCCTCACTTTTGAATGGTCTCAGCCGTTAAAGCGAACTGTGGCGAATCAAAAACGCGCTACGGTTACTCAGCTGGTGGACTCGGTTCAGTTGTACAGTGTTTGTTCACATCTGGAGCTGAACGATTTGGAGAAAATGTCTGATTTTTCTGACCCGTATTGCGATTTAAATACAAATTTTTTCCATTATTTTACATCTAGAAGTTCAGCACGTTTCTTTTTTTCTTTTCTTCAGATTTCAGGCTTGAATGATGAATGTTAGACTCCCGGTTCATGAAATTCGAGGTAATATTTCCCCAGTTAAAGCTCGTTAAGACGGTGCAGAATGATGTTAGGCCTAATTATAATAGCGTCTAATGCCTTTTGAAAATCGCAGCCCTTTCAAATCGCAATTTTGAGCCAAAAGTGGTTAAACGTTCAGCCCAAATCAGATCCGTCCAGAGTGACAGAACAGAAAAGGTGCTGATCCTGGATTCAGATTCACACCTGCGGGATCTGCGCCGGCTGGAACGGTCTGCACAGATCGGAGTGTTTCTGTGTAATCGCACCTCCAGCTCTGAATTCAGGGGAGCGTGAGTGTGTGTGTGTGTGTTTTGGGTGCTTTGGTGTGCGAGTGTGTGTGTGTGCTGTTGTGGATGGCCTCGTGTCTCGTGTTTGGGGGAGAGATGTATTTATATTTTGATTGTCTCTGCGGTTTTTAAAATGATGAATAAACGTAACTGTACAGATCCTCTCGTCTTTGATGTCCACACACGAATGAGTTTCATCTGGAACTGGAATCTCAGCCAAGCAGCAGGTCTACTGCTGATACTGTGATACTGCTTATGTATTCTGACCACCTCCTTGTTTCTACGCTCATAGTCCACTTTATCAGCTCCACTGACCGTATAGTTTCACTCTGTAGTTCTACAGTTACAGACTGTAGTCCATCTGTTTCTCTGATACTCTGTTACCCTGTTCTTCAGTGGTCAGGACCCCCATGGACCCTCACAGAGCAGGTACTGTTTGGGTGGTGGATCATTCTCAGCACTTAAAACACTGTGTCCACTCACTGTCTCATCACTCACTATTAGACACTCCTGCCTTGTCGGTCCGCCTTGTAGATGTAAAGTCAGAGACGACAGCTCATCTGCTGCTGCACAGCTTGTGCTGGTCATCGTCTAGCCCTTCATCAGTGGTCACAGGACGCTGCCCACAGGTGGACTATTCTCAGTCCAGCAGCTACACCGAGGTGTTTAAAAACTCCAGCAGCACTGGTGTGTCTGATCCACTCAGACCAGCACAACACACCACCACCACGTCAGTGTTACTGATGATCCACCACAGAAATAGAACCTGCTCTGTGAGGATGCCAACTTATTAACTTCATTCATTCCAATTTTAAGCATAGCTTCATTATAGATCACCTTATTAGTGCTGACTTATTAGCTGTAATATCACCCATGTAAATACAGTGATCCAGTCTGCAAATAATGTGATGCTGATTCAGTCTCTCCCAGCACTAAATCCATTCTTACGTTATGAAATATGTTTTATCCTCAAACATATTCCATGTTACAGTGATAAATGGTTCTTTCCCGGAACTCAAGCACACAGAAGGCATTTAAAGTGGCGTGGAATGTAAAGATGGCCTCGGGGTGAAGCTGCTCGGGCTGGAATGATGGAGCGCTGCTCTGCGGGCAGACGTGCTCAGCGTGACGGTTGTTCTTTACTGCATGTGACTGAACTGCTGACCTTCTTGTCTGATGGCTCTTCATGGAACACAAAGGACGTCCTGTGTACAAGATCCGCAGCTCCCTAGCGGCGCAGTAGGAGCCGCTCACCACCAGGGGGAGACCTGAACACATAACACACAACTGAGGACCACCGCTGGAGAAAACCCACAAAAATTAGGGACCATGTGTGAGAGAGAGAGCACTCTGCAGTGAGTAATTTCCAGGATGTGTGTCATGAGTGCTTGAGCCCTGAAACACAGCCTGAAAAGCATCATTTTATCTCATAAAAAGGCGATTATGGTGAAAAACATGCGTATGCGTCACTCTCCCCCGGGAGTCTGGCAGTGTTTCTGAGTTATTCTGAGTCTGAGATCAGACTCTGAGCAGCTCAGAGTGAACATGATGGAGCATCTGACCCTGATTTGGGTAAATAAAGACCCTCATGTTGACTGAACAGAAAAGCCTCGCAGACCAAACAGTCTGGGGTCGCACTCAGAAATCGTCAACAAACACACAGGAAAAGAAAGTTTTACTTTCCACTGAGTGGACGACCTTAAACATGAACCCATAGCAGATTTTCAGCCCTCAGGAAAAAGATACAGACAATGTAAAACGCACAACAATGTCCTTAAAGGGAAATCCCACCAAAATTTCTGCATAATGACCCCCTCAAACAGCCAGGACCCACCAGCAGGCCCAGTGTTTTATTACACACCTCTATAATCTAAGAATAGCTTGGTTCGTTTGCATTGAAGTCCCTGTGGTTACTGAATTATAAGCCTTAGTGTGTAATAAGCCTGAGGGGTTAAAGTGGTTCAGATGTAAACAGAGCAGTTCAGAATGTTCGCAATGGTGGTGATGGGAACCAGACGTCCGCCTCTAAAAGCTCCTCACAGAAAGTTCCTACATGAGATGGTTCTGAATTCACTGCCTGATGACTGAGACGCTGTTTTATGAGAGTTTAGAGAACTTCAACTCCATTCATGGTGGAGGGAGACATGCAGGGTGCTGTGCGGCAAAATAGTCCCCAAAGAAAACTGATTATTCCGGATTTTCCACTATTTTCCATCATCAACATTCCATAAAACTCAGAAGACTCGTGTAGGTTCTCTGGTGGTTCTGGATGGTAAATAAAATGTCTATATCTGTGTTGTAGTCATGGCGACGCCTGGTTCCCATCACCACCACTGTAAAGAGATCAGAACCATTTCACACCAAACCGCTCTGAACCTCTCTGTTTACACTTCACACTCTGGATTATGCAGGAATTTAGAAAAATTGGTGGATTTTCATGCAAAGGAATAAGTGGCATATATTTCAAAATATTGATGCATCTGTGCATATATTAGCATACATTTAAATCTCCTAAAAATATAAATTTCAAAACATCACATACGTGCATATGTTTTTTGAATGTAAGCTAATAAATGTAAATATATATTTCTTTCCTTTGGGTAAATATTTTAATATTCATTGCACATATATTTTGAATATAAGCTAATGTAGGTTCTGTGGTGGTTCTGGACGGTAAATAAAATGGTTATATTTATGTTTGCTGGTCATTTACTGGCTGCGTTTTTAGCTCAGAATAAGGTGAAACCATCACTACTGAAATCATAAGTGTTATGATTGTTTTGGTAGTGAGAAAACGGAAGGTTTAGTCAGTAGTTTTAATAAAAAAATCATAATTAAGCTTTAGAGTCACTCAGAAAGGATCTACACTCTAAGATCATGTTGTCAGCTCTGACTTTGTACCAGTTCAGTGGAATGATCTGTATCAGCTAATTGACCAGCAATCAATAGAGTTCCAGCGTGGCCTTTCACTCTCAGGCAGCCTGGACAACTGCAAACTCCACCAAACCTCTGAACCTCTGGAATTCCTTCCTCTGAAAACAGTGACGTCTGTGAATGTTCTAGATTCACCTGTTTCCAGATTCCTCCCTCCGCCATCAGCACTTCAGAGTAGATGTGTAGGTTCAGAGCGATTAAGGAACAGACTGCAGCTTCAACAGCGCGGAATTAGAAATTAGAAACACTGCAAAGGTTCTTTACCTAGAACCCTTACATTATGTGGAGGTCCTTTAAACTTTGAGTGTGAACCTCTTGGAGTGAACCTCTCCAAAGAACCAGCCAGTGAAAGGTTCTTTAGGGAATGGCATCACATAAAGAACCCCTTATTGTTAAGAGAACACAGAAATGAATGTTTTCATTAAAAATAAATTAGAATCACATTAAACAAAACATCCGTTTGTCTAAATGCTTAAGGAATTCAAAACTGTTTTAAGTTTAAAACTTGGTTTCACATTCAGTGTTCATTCATAAGTTCTGAAACTTCAACTTTGGGTTTAAAGTTTATTTATTTTATTTAAACTTATTTATTTGTTGGTTTTATTTTTTGCTTTCCACTAATTTCCACAAATATTTTACTTAAGCCGTTTTAACCAGCTTCTCTAAGGTTAAGGGGAATACTAATTTAAGTCCAAAATGTACTTAAAATGTACTTAGAAGTATTTTTTTGTGTAGGAAATTGTAATTAACAGTGCACATATTAAATTTCAATAATGCAAAAATTATTACAAGAATGACATTTAAGTACATTAACAGTACAAATATGAAGCATTTACTGCAACTTCTTACATTTGAGATTGATATGATATTAAGAGCACCACAGGAATATTATATACGCAGGAGAAAACATATAGATTATTATACAGCACTACAGAGATTCATATAGTTATATAGTATTACTAGATCTGTGTATTGTGTTAAACCGCAGTCCAGACCCAGAACAGATCACTGCTGTCCAATTAATACATGGTTGTATTTCCAAAACAGTAGTGATTTTATATAGTAGTGATAGAAATGACTGAATAGCTGGTCTTTATCGTTGTGTATATGTTTCATATGTAAGTCAAATCAAATCAAATCACAAGGCAGCTTCACAGAATTCCAGAAAAGACAAAGTTTTAACAAGAATGTAAAAACCCCCCAGTGGGCAAGCCAGAGGCAACAGTGGCAAGGAAAAACTCCCTCAGAGCTGAGGAAGAAACCTTGGGAGGAGCCAGACTCACCAGGGGGGACCCATCCTCCTCTGGTCAAACTACCTACAAGTGATTGTAAGGATGAATAACAATAATACGCCCAAGCCCTGGGTCCAGTTTAAATGATCTTGTCTTCTGTAACTGAAATTATGTGTATGTTTTACTCAGTGTCAGCGGCTGCGCATAAAGCAGGATGTATGTGGAGTTTGTCGACTCAGCACCGCCGCACAGACCAATCAATAAAGCAATAACGACGTTAACAACCCCCCCCCCCCCCACACACACACACACCTCCCCCGCCCCTCCCCAACAACCCGACAACCCGAGCCTGTGTAAGGTCAGGAGTCTGGGCGATTGATGGATCTGTCAGCCAATCGTCTTCATGTGACAGTGGACTACTCTCATGGACCTCAGCCCCCCCATCCCCCCCCCCCCCCCCCCCTCCAACCACCACTGGAAATCCATGGCACATTGTGGTGATCTGTGACAACCTGCCCCGTGAAGACAGATGGGTGAATTCTGAATTTAGACTGCTGCTTGACTCCTTTGCTCTCTGCTGATCGGTGGAGCTAATCTGTGTCATAAATTCAGGCGCTGGCGGAGATCCAGCCCCTCAGATCCTGCAGGAGATAGAGGAAATCAGCTTACTCACCCTGATGGGTAATGCATTCCTCATCAATTGGAGAAAGGCCTGCTGGGGGGAGGGAAGGGGGGGGGGGGGTATTGGATACTTTAGCCTTGTGTCTAAACATTGGGTGATACAAAGCTGCATTGATCTGACCGCCCTGGACGTGCGCATAAGCAGGAGTGGTCAGCATTTACTCTCAGACTGACTGACCACCCAAAGCCGAGCTCACGTTACAAAAGACCCTCAGTGTTAAAACTGAGCACCTACACATTCTTTCATTATTCACACTGACGCTGATTAAATCTGTCTGGACGTCTGGTTTGAGGTCCAGCGTTCTGGCTACCTCATGACCAGACATTCAATTTAACTTGATTTAAGTAATTTATTTCTTTTTCAGCAAATGCAAATAAAACCACTCAATATTTAATGATTTTATTAATGATAATTTTCTTGGACTGCAGTGTGCTGGATATGGTGCTGCTGATGGGACAAAATTTCATATTTTGCTTTTTGTATTTCTTAATTTCTTTTTTATCTAATTTAAAAGATGATCTTTACCTTAGCTCTGTCCTATCTGGTGCACTTGCAGCCCTCAACTGAAGACCATGAAGCTGTAGGGCAGTTAAATACATAACATTTACACTCATATGTTAATTAACGTTCACCACAAAACACAACTAGAAATAATATTAATTAGTAGATGTAGCAGCAGTAGGAGGAGCAAAAATACACATTTAAAAGCTATTTTAGTGTTCAGTCAAATCAAGTACATTAGCAGTAGAATTACGGGGGACCCATTTATCATCATTGGCTAGGTTGAAATTTGAGGAAATCCCACAGAACGATATGTGAGTCCAGACTAAATAAAGGATATAAATGGATTAATAGAAATAACTAGAGCCAAAACACTAGATAAGCCATGTTAGCTGGAGATGCTGAAACAGCTCACTAATGCTGAGCTACCTGGTAAAAAGCTAAACATGCACACAGACCAGCAGGGGGTGCCAGCTCGTCAGGGGGCGCCGGGTCGTCAGGGTCCGCAGCACCATGGTAGACGTTTTACACAAACACCAAAGAACATCTCCTCCCGCTGAGCTCTCGCTCTCTCAGAAACCGACAGCTTTAGAGGGAGAAATGAAAACTGTTCCCCTGAAAGCGGCTGAAGCAGCAACTTTACACCACAAACTACAGGTTAACGTTGGTCTGACACAGAGGGTCATTTACTCCGTATAGCAAAATTTATTCCTTTATTAATCACACAAACTCATTTTCTCTGCTCATCATCAGGTGGGGGTCAGGACACTGTACGGTTTAGTGTCCTCACTGTAAAACACAGCAGCTTCAACTCCTCGGCTGATTCGCCAGAGAACCATCAATAGAGTCTCCATACCAAACATATGAGTGAAAGACTGCAAACTCCACCAAACTGAACCTCTGGAATTCCTGTCAGGATAGTAGGTCTGTGAATGTTCTAGACTCATCTTGTGCCAGACTCTTCCCTCCACCATCAGTGAGCACTTCAGAGCTAACTGTAGCTTTAACAGCGCAGAATTAGAAATGAGGATGAGTTAAAAAACTAAAAGAAACAGAATTTAAACACACAGTAAAGACAGATCTTCACATACTGTAAAGGTTCTTTACCAATTTAAAGGTGCTTCCTAGAAGCACCTTTGGAGAAGTTCTTCACATGAGAGAAGAAACCACTGAAGCGCCTGAGTGAGCTGTACACGCTCTATTCATCGTCGTTGCCTTAGCAGAAGCAGCGCTGCCCTGAAATGAGCACCTCCAGTAGAAACAATGTGGGAATGTGAAAAGGGCCTATAGCTGATTTAACTGAAGCTTAATTACAGTCAGTGTGCCAGGTTTGCGTTTCTGCTTTAAACATGATCATCGTAAGGCAGTGGTTCTATTAAGAACCCTGAGCTTGTTGTAGAACCATTTAAACTTAAACGGTTCCTTGCATGGTGATATGGTTCTATACAGCACCAAAAAGGGTTGAGCTACTGTTACAAGCCAAAGAACCCTTTTTTTCTGAGAGTGTATGAAATAAAAGAATGTTGTAATGTACATGTTCTCTGCACAGGAAACCCCTAAAACTACTCGTATGCAAATAGTTTCACTGCATGACTGCAGGTTCCTTTAAAAGGCACACAGTGTTCAGTGTCAGTCGTTACCATAGCATAGGTTTTGTAATCTGGAATAGAAGTGAAACCGGCTTGCGTAACTCACACGAGGAGCTGAACAGGACGTACAGTACTGCAGAAGTCCGGTTACAATACAACGTCTTATCAATGAAATCCGTATCAATCAAGCCATACAAGCCACGTTCTCCTGACACTGTGTTGAAGACAAACTTTCCTATAAACTGGAAACGGGCACAGCTGCACGGCAGCAAGGGGCACTTTCTCCAGAACGCAGCCAAATATTCATCCTCCAGCAATCAGCACTGCGCCTGCTTAACTGCAGGAACCATTACAACCTTAACAGCCCATTTAAAGGAACGTGTAGGAGCGGCTGAGTGTGCCAGCAGGGCTGAAGGTCAGAGAGAGAGCTCTGCTCAGAAGGTTCGGCCTCGCAGCTGTCGGCCGTGCACCGGGTCAGCTGAACGCAGTGCTTCGTTCTGCAGATGAGCTCGAGTGACTACAGCAGCCAGAACACATGCACATAATTATAATAAATCAGCTGTTTCTTCTATTAATATTTAACATACATACCCATATGGAAGGTAATATGTACCTATGTTAGCTTATATGCAATTAATATTTAACTTATTTACTCATATATTAGGTTTTATTCAAAATGTATGTGCACCTAATATTAAAATATTTACCATATGAAAGAAAAAATATATTTACATTAGATAATATTCAAAATACATATGCAATGTATGTGATGTTTTGAAATGTATATTTGTGAGATTTAAATATATGCTAATATATGCACCCATACATTGATATTTTGAAATATAGGCCACTTATTCCTTTGCATGGCCTGTCCATATTCACTAATTTTAATATTTGAAGGGAAAATCCACCAATGTTTCTAAATTTCTGCATAACTCAGAGTGTGAGGTGTAAACAGAAGGATTCAGAGCGGTTTGGTGTGAAACGGTTCAGACGTCTTTACAGTGGTGGTGATGGGAACCAGACGTCGCCATGACTACAACACAGATATAGACATTTTATTTACCATCCAGAACCACCAGAGAACCTCCACGAGTCTTCTGAGTTTATATGGAATGTTGATGATGGAAAACAGTGGGAAATCTGGAATAATCCGTTTTCTTTGGGGACTATTTTGCCACACAGCGCCCTGCATGTCTCCCTCCACCATGAATGGAGTGGAAGTTCTCTAAACTATCATAAAACAGCGTCTCAGTCATCAGGCAGTGAATTCAGAACCATCTCATGTAGGAACTTTCTGTGAGGAGCTTTTAGAGGCGGACGTCTGGTTCCTATCACCACCACTGTGAACAGCTCTTACTAATTTATCTAGACACCAAACCGCTCTGAATGAACTTTTTCGCCACATAATTACATGGAAATTGAGAACTTTGAGAACTTTTCCCCTTCAAGATTGTTGATTTATTCTTTTATGTATGTCTGTCAGAGCGGAAATAGTGCATCGTGTCAAAGTGTCAAAAGCAATGAGGCCAAAAGTTAAAGTCATAAATGCACAAATTCAGCAACTTCAAGTCACTAAAACAGACTTAAGAACACATTTAAGAGTTACTTCTCATAGGAGGAGAGCGGATGAGCTCGCAGGGTTACAGAGAAAACCCTGCATGACTGTGTCAGTGGGCTCCACTGTTGGCCATATAAAGCCAGTGAGGCCTGAGGCAGTGTTTCTGAGAAGCTGGCAGTGAACGGGGGGCTGTGAGAAGGCTGGTGGGCCGCATGGCATCAGGTGGCAGCTTGTGTGTGGGCGCCAACTGCTGAAGCAGATGCCTGTGCCAACACTCTGCCCTACATGGTGAGGAGGAGTACGCAGCTCCGGGCTCACCACCAGCCTTCTGTCACCTGACTCCTCTGGCATCTGGGGTCACTCGACACCATCATGACTGCACTCTCTCTCCCTCTCTCTCCCTCTCTCTCCCTCTCTCTGCTCTAAATATAGAGTAACTGTGGCAAAGCCTCACCACGAGCTTTCTCCTCATTCACCCTCCTCGCCTCTAGATCCTCCTTTAGCCTGGGCCTGAGTCATCTCTCTCTCTGGCTCCTCCTCCTGCTGTACTATACCGACTCTGCACAGTTGTACACTGTATCCTTGCCTTCTCACAGTTCCAGGAAATATACTCCCCTCTAATTCATGGAAGAGTCATTTTGCCTTCCCTTTAAAAAAAAAAAAGCCCTTCCAAGACATCAAACATGTGGAGTCTGTGTGACCTCATGGACCTCTGAGCTTACTTACTATAACCCACTATTCACCCTCTAAGTGAAAAACCCTCAGGACTGCTTAATAACAAAAATATAAATAAGAGTTTTTTTATATTAGTTTCAAATCTAAAGTATTTTAAGCAGTTAATGCACAGTGTGTAGGTGCAATAGAACAGCATACACATCTAGCAGGACAGTATGGAGATGAAGTAGGACAGTTATAGTAGGACAGTATGGAGGTGCAGTAGGACAGTTATAGTGGGACACTATGGAGGTGAAATAGGACAGTCGTAGTAGGACAGTGTGGAGATGAAGTAGGACAGTTATAGTAGGACAGTGTGGAGATGAAGTAGGACAGTTATAGTAGGACAGTGTGGAGATGAAGTAGGACAGTTATAGTAGGACAGTGTGGAGATGAAGTAGGACAGTTATAGTAGGACACTATGGAGGTGAAATAGCACAGTTATAGTAGGACAGTGTGGAGGTGCAGTATAACATCGAGTTGTGACTGCAGGCTGGATTTCCAGCAGGAGGTTTAGTAGGACCATTATAGAAAGACAGCATGGAGATACAGTAGGATATCAAGTTGTGACTGCAGGCTGGATTCCCAGCAGGAGCCAGAGCTCTGAGATGCAAAGGAACATTGGAGTTTGGGATGCTGTCAGCTGGGAGAGCCTCCTGACTCACAGAAACAGATGTTCCTCAGAGAACCCTGGCACTCGGCGCATGTGTGAGTGGGTGTGAGTGAGTGAGCGTCTGTTTCTTATTCTAACACTGAGCTCCTTCTGTTCCTCTGATCGTCTCCGTGGTAGATGGACCGGCGTTTTGGGGGAGGCCTTAGGGGACGACTATACAGCTCCAGTGCCCCCTTAACACACACACCCCCCTCTACATTCTAAATCTTTACACAAGAGCTCTCTGTCGCAGCTCCGGCGATTCCGCCGGCTTGAATGATTCATTGTGAGATGCGATGTTTAAATAAGCTTCTGTTTCCTCGGCTGACCAGGGAGGATTTTCACAATCGTTATCGGATAATTGAGGCACGTATGACGGCGTCGATCACTGCTGCGCTCGGAACGACAGACCTGCTTCTCCAGAGAACTGTACGCAGTGTATCTGCAAGTTTTAACCTGACAACACAGCTGCTGTGCTGTAACAGGGTTCTATGCAGAACCTTTTTAAAAAAAACACGGGTTCTTGCTTGACATCCCAACAACAGCAGAGCTAATTTTGGAGAACCATAAAACATGACGCCCCATTGTTTGTATACACTCTTAATAAAGAAGGGTTCTTTGGTAAAGACAAGGGTTCTGTACAGAACCATGGAATGGACACTCCAAGAACCTGTTGCATGCTTAAAAGATTTTTTATGAAAGTAGCGTAACTGTTTATGGTTCTGTGTAGAACCTTTTAGAAAAGGGTTCTACACAGCACCATGAATGGTTTTTCTTTCGAGACAGACTTGACATCATAACAATCGAAGACGTCTTTTAGGTGCCATATAGAACCTTTTAGGAATAGGTTCTATATAGAAACATATACAACACCTTCTCCGTCAGTATGAAGAAAGAAGCCACCATGCGGAGAAGCATTTAAGCATGCAAAGGGTTCTTTGAGTGTTCCTTGGTTCTATATAGAGCTATTGGAGCTTTTTTAAAGAGTGTACAGAAGAGTGTTCTGCCTATTTAAATGCACAATCACTGTAACATGAAATGAGGCCTGTGCAAAAATAGCAGCACATTTTTTATGTAAATCAATAGAATCGGTTTCTTTGTATGTCTGAGCCGTTTGTTTTGGTCCGTTCAGTGAAACACAACGTAAAGCACAACAGTCGCTTTCAAACTGTGTCAAAAACTGAAAAGACATGAATAAACAGAATTCTTGCTCTGAAAAACGGAGAAACTGCCGTATTTGGTGTAAACGGTGAAATTGGAAGCGTCTCTGCACTGTTAAAGCGTCATTACTGTAAGTGCGATGGTGGGAGCAGCCGTCGGCCGGCCTGCTGTCTGGACGCTCGGCGTGCGAGGGGCCCTCGCAGGGATGACTTTTTACTGTTAATGTGGTCAGATTGACAGCTCATCAAAAGCAGAAGTGAAACCTGCCGCGCACGCTGGGGAGCGAAAGAGGGGCTGGAGGACGCAGCTACTTCTTCAAACTCAGTAATGCCCTCAGGGACGGACGCTCGGGTCACGAAAATGGTGAACATATTTTGATCAATTCTGGCGAGTCGTTGATCCAAAACTCACATTTTCAGGAACCCCTAGAGTCTCTTCATTCAGTTATCGATCTTCACTCATGTCTGAGTTCGTTAGTCATGAGTATTTACTCACACCAGAATGTTGGGATGCCAAATTTCACCCCTTGTCCCGAATTCCACTGAAATACGTGTAGTTTTGCTCACAATGACAAAACATGCCTTACGGTTGATTCTCTAAGTGAGAACAAGTTAAGTAACTTAAATACGCCATAGTTCTGCGAGTTTTAATGCAACTTTAATCTGTATTCATCGTTAGCTTAACACTATGTACAAATAAAGTATGTACTACTAATGGGCCATAACTTTTGCACAGGCCACATATGTTGGCCCAGTGTGTTAAAAACAGTACATAATTAGTCATTTTGCCTTAAAAAAATATTAATGCATCAACACTACTAATTATTTTCCTTTGTTTTTAATAACTTGAGTAAAGCCTCGTATTTCACTACAAAAAGTCATTCTTTAGGCTTAAATGACAGCATTTGGTTAACAGTGTAGGTTAGAATGAGCTCGTCTGCTGAAATGTGACTCTAGATACTCCAGAACACATAAATATGGCACATTTTAGCACACAATTTCTGTTTATTTGACATGTTTAACAAACTGAAGCCTACAATAAACTGACTCTCATACAGACCACACTTTCTGTTCTCTGCTCATTTTTTATCCAGTGTGTTAAATTCAGCCTATAAACACTCCTCAGCTCGCCGTACTAACAGAACCCTTTTAAAACGTTCTCTGTGGAACTTACTTAGTTCCCTGAGGAGGCTACCATTTCAAAATGGTAGGTTCTTCTGGAAAGAAGAAGAAAGTCAAGAAGTTAAAGTACTAGTAAAAGGAACTAGTACTAAAGTAAAATCTAGACAGAAGTTAAAGTACAAGAGAAATAAAATAAAGTATAGAAGTATATCTGTTTACATATTTACATGGCGTATGAGATGGATTCACTGTATTTACAGACAGCAGGCACTGAGTGGTGTGAGGGAGTCTAACAGCACATATTATAGATATCACTAACTCTGAGTTGCATCAATACTGTAGTGCATAGTGAAAAGTGTTAATGCTGCTGCCCCAGAACACAACAGCATAGAACAGAGCACTCGCTACAGCAGACTGCTGACTACAGAGTCCACAGGAGCTTAGAGCCACACCAAAAGACCTCGGGCTCCTCAGGAAGCAGAGACGGCTTTGGCCTCTCTATACCCCGTGAGAGTTACAGCTCCAGTCCAGCTTGGTGTCCAAGCGCACACCCAGATATTTGTAGGTCCCAACCACCGCCACATCAGCACCATCAGTGGTGACTGCTGACAAGACAGGTTTGGACTTCCTAAAGTCCAGCACCACCTCCTTAGTCCAGCATCATCTCCTTAGTCTTACTGATGTTTAAGCCTTTTCTTGGGGAACCACACAAGATGTTTTCCACATAAGTGAGACTTTCTTCAGGCTGCAGCTCAGATTGAAGATGTGCTGAAGAATTCCACACAGCTGTTCTGCACACAGTTTCAACACCCTGGGTTCAGTGCTATCAGGTCCACCTGCTTTGCTCTGCTGGAGTTTTTCAGTTCAACCTTCACCTGATTAGCAGTGAATGAATCATCATAGCATGTTCCAGTTGTGGGGGGAGGTTGAGAGGTGTCCATGGCAGACAGTGGTTGTTGATGGTCACAGGTGTGAATGGCTGTGGTGGGGGGAGGCAAGGCTGTGGATGGCCCATGGTGTAGTTGTGTAGGAGTGTTAATCTGCGTAGGAGACGGACACAATGGAGCAGAAGAAGAGCCGTCGTCAAACCACACAAAGAACTGGTTCAACTCATTTGCCCATTCACGCCTTCCCTCTGCTGGAATAGGGCTACGCCGGTTGAAGCCAGTGATGTCTTTTAGGCCTCTCCAGACATCACGAGTGTTATTCAGCTCTAGTTTGTTTTCCAGCTTGGACTTGTCCTCCCCTTTGGCCTTCTTAATTGAGGTTTTAAGCTCCTTTTGTACCCTCTTCAGTTCAGTATCTCTTGCCATGAATGCTCTTTTCTTCTGGTTCAACAAGGACTTTGAGTCACTGGTGACCCAGGGTATATTGTTTGGAAAGCATCGGGCAGTCCTGGAGGGTACAACACAGAAATTGATGTAGTCAGTGATGCATGATGTTACTGCATCAATGTCCTAACCATGTGGTTCACACAGGACATCCCATTGTGTAGCCTCCAGACAGCCCCTCAGTGATTCTTCAGCCTCAGGTGACCACTTCCTCACTGTCCTTGTGGTCACTGCCTGTCTCTGAACCAGGGGTTTATACTCTGATTTGTACCACAGGTTATGGTCTGAACGGCCCAGTGGAGGGAGAGCTGTGGATTTATATGCTTCCTTGACATTGGCCTA
The DNA here is from genome assembly GCF_015220715.1 of Pygocentrus nattereri. Lineage (NCBI taxonomy): Eukaryota > Metazoa > Chordata > Actinopteri > Characiformes > Serrasalmidae > Pygocentrus > Pygocentrus nattereri. The sequence goes on along the minus strand of NC_051236.1, from coordinate 6,947,479 downwards.
CAGCAGGTCCAAAGTCTTGTTCTCTCTCATCTTGCAGTCCACAAACTGGCTGCAAGTGGGCAGAAATGATGAGAGAAGAACCCATGAAAAGTCTAGCATTCTCAAAATACCCCATTTAGGCCTATATGTTCTTCTAGGAACACCCAAATGTGCTTGAGGGCTCACACAAAAGAAAAGGGTTCTTAACAAACCTTCAGCTGAGGCATGCTTAATGGACCCCAGTGAGATAGTTAGAGGTTCCTGCTTATAAACTATCAAGGGTTCCTCCTGTAACACCATAATATAGGTTTTTAAAGTGCATCTTTAGTTCTGTGAGTTTAAGGGTTCTTTAGCAAAGAAAATGGTTCTTTAAAGAACCATGAGCATTCAAAGTTCCCTTTGCTTAACTAAAGGGTTCTTTGCATCATGAAACGCTCTTGAGATTGATGGAGAACATGCTATAAATGGTTCTATATAAACATTTTTTTCTATTTTTATGAGCTTGAGATCCTAACAACTGCAGAGCCCTTTTGGGTGCTATATAGAACCCTTTTCAAAAAGGTTCTATATAGAACTATCTACAGCACATTCTGAAGAACCTCTGCATGATGCAAAGAACCCTTTAATCATGCAAATGGTTCTTTAAATGTTTGGTTCTTTACAGAACCATTTTCTTTACCAAAGAACCCTTGAATAAAATTACTCAAAACTAATAAGAATGTCGAGAAATAAGTTAAATAATCTCATTATGAGCTTCCAATAATGTCCACATGAGGTATTTCAGATATTTAGACTAGATTATTATTATTTGACTTATTATTTATATAATTATTTGACTCTGCTTTCACTCAAAACGTGCTTTTGACCCAAATATGGTTTCTTTTCACTGCGTTTCTGGGTTAAAGTGATGAGACATGCTTTACAGTGCAGGAGTAGATAAGGCTGTCTGTTGAAATGCGGTTCTAGATACTCTTGGAAGTGTCTCTTTCAGAACGCCCGTGTTCTGCTTGTGCTCCGGCTGAACAATCAGTTGCACTCTGCAGCCTCAGAGATAACAACAAATCCTACACTGAGCAGCCCTGCGTTGTCATGAAGACCCTGCAGCCCCCCTATCAGACTCACACAGGCAGTAAATGTGCTTCCTTAACTCCACAACCCCCCCCCCCCCCCTCGCCCTCCCCCCAACGCTAAGACCACTCTAACCTCCTGGCACTTCTGAAGAAAACTGTGGCTGGTGTTGAAATACTTGATTACTCAAACAGAGCAGAGTCGTTATCCTGAAAGGCGGCCTTTTATTTCATATATAAGCCCCCCCTAAGCGCTATCCCCCCACCCCCACCCACCCCGGGCATTGCCAGGCCGTAAAGCCGTGCGGTGAACCCTCGCTGACAGAACAGAGGGCCGCCAGTTCACCAGCAGAAACTGATTCGGCGAGGTCAAAAGTCCCCATGACAGCTGAGGGGTTAGAACACACACTAACGTGTCCAGAAGTTTGTGGACACCAGAGTTTCTTCTGAAATGAAGGCATTAGTAGTGTCACTCTACTCATCTGGGAAAGTTACACTCCAAAAACGACACCTTAACAAGAGAAATGATCATAAATCTAGTCTACATATCTAATATTTCTCATTCTGAGATGGCTGTATTAATACTATAAGATCATAAAATTTATTTCTATGTGTTTTTACTTACCTGCTACTAACTATAACAAGTAGCTATAACAAGTAAAACTATCTTCACTATGGTGGCAGATCATTTCGTTTCAAGCATATTTCTGAAAATAAGCAACATTATCTGCCAATATAATGAGATGATTTCACTTAAAAGTCCTCAAAATAAGTAAAAATGTCTAAAACTAAGTTAATAACAATCATGAGTTTACAGCAATCTTAAAATCAGGAACGTTTTATTTATCAACTAGGTTTAAGAGTTTTACTTGCCTTTAAAACATTTGTTGCAGTGTAAATATCAAACATGTCTCACTTTAGGATTATTAAAATGTTATTTATCTTGTTAAGATATTTCTTGCTTTTCTAGATGTTGGAACATTGCTGTGAGGATTTGATTGAGCATTACTGAGGTCAGGTACTGATGTCGGATGATCAGTTCCAGATCAATAATCATCCCAAATGTATTGGATGGACCTCCATCACTCCAGAGAACACAGCTCCACTGCTCCACAGCCCAATGCTGGAGGGCTTTATACCCCTCTAGCCCACGCTGGGCACTGGGCATGCAGACCTTACACTCATGTGCAGCTGCTCCAGAGTGTCCCATTCTATTGGTCAGAGCTTTTCTATGGAGATTATACAAGCTGCGATGACTTTAAAGGGCACATATCATGGGAAACACACTTTTTCAGTTAAAGAGTTTGGTCTGTGTGTAAACCATTTGCTTCCCATCCATACGGCAGTTTTCGATTCAGTTTTAGTGACGTCACAAAAACAAACACATGCAAGTATCAAGTATCAGCATGTTCAGCATACAGCAGTTTAGTCCCGCCCACTCTTGCTGAAGTTATAAGACTAGACTGGTTTTTTGAATGAGGCATGGCCAATCAGAACAGAGCTCATTTGCATATAGCAGTCTTAAAGTAGCAGTCACAGAAACAGAGAGGTTGGAAAGCGTTCACGTAAAAATGAATTACAGGACATAAAACAGAACAAATGTTACAAATAGCAATATCAGCAGGAAATGTGCAAGATAGGCCTTTTAATCACTACAATAAAATAGTATCATCACATGAAATGGTCTTAAATGTAGTCGATCTATCCAATATTTACCCTTTTGAGATGGTTTGCTCATTTTGAGATTATTCGGCTCATTTCTAGATACTATTTACCTGTTTTAGGTCATTTTATCAAGTAAAACGATCTCACTGTATTGGCAATGGTCAGCACACACAACTGACTGGACAATATATATGCCCCCTAAATGTACTCGAAGGGTCTCTCAAATAAAAAGGGTTTTTTAAGGCCCTAGAGCTGAAGTGTGCTTGATGGAACCCTGTGAGATAGTTAAGAGGTTCCTGCGAGAGCTTGTAGACTATAAAGGGTTCCTCCTGCAACACCATCATATGGGCTTTGGAGGCACCTAACCTGCCTTTGAGGACCCCACTGGCTGCTTGAGTCACCTTTAGTGGCCCAGATTCTCGATAGAGGACGTGATCACATTTAAAAATGTTATCTTAACAAGAGAAATCATATTAAATTAGTGTGCAAATCTAATTGTTTCTTTCTTGGAGATGGTGCATGAATATTATAAGGTTATTTAACTTATTTCTAGGCATTTCTTTACTTGCTTTCAGTCATTTTATGAAGGGAAAAATGGCCTGCCTTAATTTCCTTAATAAAATCACTCAAAACAAGTAAAAACGTCTAGAAATTTAAAAAAAAAAGTTAACCTCATCATAAGCTGAGAATAACATCAACTCAAAGAATATTAGACAAAATGCCATTTTTTGCTGTGAAGTTGTTCATTTTGACACCACTAATTATTTCTTGATGATATGGGCCCTTTAAACACCACAAAAAAATAGCGTCTTGCAAATGAAATGATCTTAAATCCAGTCGATCTATCTAATATTTACCATTTTGAGATGATTATGCACTTATTATAAGATTATCTAGTTTATTGCTAGATATTATTTACCTGTTTCAGGTCATTGTAGCAGGGAAAATGATCTCACTATAGTGACAGATCATCTTGCTGGCCTTTTAACCATTATCTGTCAATATAGTGAGATCATTTTACTAAATAAAATCACTCAAAACAAGTAAAATGTTTGGAAATAAGGTAAATAAGTTTAAATTGAGCTTACAACGATCTCAACAGGAGAAATATTAGATGTATTGACTTCATTTTACTTGACCAGATACTATTTTGCAGTGAAGCCTCTCTATTTGGTCATTACAGGAGCAACACAGAGGAACACACCATCACTTATTTACCAGTTACCTTCGTGAATATGATGTTCTTATTCTCTGTATTGCTACACATGCTACATTTGTCGTTGCGGTGCATGACGGAATGAGTGAACGGAGCTGGTGTAGCGCCCTATATGCCACATCAGTGACACCGTAAAGAATGAATGAGTGAAAGGACCCCTGTAGTGCGTTTCTAACCCCCTGCAGTGCTTTAGAAGTTTTTAACCATCTGTTGACTCCAATCTGGGGTCAGCGACTCTTCAAAGTACTTCAGCGGGACTCGGCCTTCCATACAGACACGAAACAAAGTGACTTTCACATGTAAAAGGTTTGTTATGAATGGGTTACGGTCTGTTTTTCACTGTCTCAGTGCTGCTGCTGACACATAACCCTTTTAATGGCATTTTAAGGGCCAAAAATCCAGCCTACCTGCCTGTTTCTCACGTTTTAAAGGACTCATATAAAGCGAAATCTCGTTTTCCAGAGTTTTTGTTTGTAAATGCGTTTGCTGCAGTTCATAAACTCTGTTAAAGTGTCAAAATGTCATATATGGAAAAATAGTGTGTCAACACCTAATGCATGGTAAATGTGTCTGTTTTTGTTTTTGTGATGTCACAAAAACAGCATACATGTTCATACATAACCGCCTGTTCAGCTGACAGCAGATCAGCTCAGCCCTCTGAATGTATTTGTTTTGTGATGTCACTAAGACACGGAGATGTAAAATTTAGGTCCAGAAAGTAAAAATCCTTCCCATGTCCCTGGTGGTTTGATCTAACCAGAGAAGCCAGGCCGTTGGAACAAAATCTTGGGAAGGATTTTTACTTTCTGGACCTGAATTTTATACCTCTGCTAAGACAGTTCTGAGTTTGTTTTTTGTGATGTCACCAAACTGCATATACATCACATACACACCTGCCTGTGCAGTCTACAGCAGTTAAGCCCCGCCCACTCAATGGGTTTGCTTTTGTGACATCACAAAAACAGTTCTGAGGTTTTGTTTTTGAAATGTCACAAAATTTGCATACACATACATACCTGCCTGACTGGTCTACAGCAGTTTGGCCCTGCCCACTGCCTCTGAATTTATGAGGAGTGTTTGAGCATGGACCGCTTTTTCAAATGAGGGAAGCCAGTCAAAGCAGAGTCCATTTGCATATATCTGTCTTAAAGGCACGGTGACAAAACAGGTTAAGCAGTCAGTTTAGTTCTAAGGGACAAAACGGTCACAGAAAATTGACTCATGAGTGTTTTTGGCCCACAGGAACACTATAAAATGCAGGACATGGGCTCTTTAATAAAGTTGTGGACCAAAATGTGTGGAATCTCTGTTCAGGAGCTCTGTCTGCCCGCTCCGCCCTGGAGAGACAAAGGCCTCCTGCATATCACTCACCTTCTGCACGGTGTAAAGACAGCACACCCGACCGGTCTGGTCACTGCTTTATCTGAAGTGTGCAGCTTCACCGTCCCTCCGAGCTCCTTGAAGACGGCCCTGATAAGCAGAAGAAGCAGCTCTGTGTGTAAGATGCGTCTCAGATTGCGACATTTCTGCTGGTGTTGCTGACTGAGCCTCTTAAAACAATGGCATGCTTTGTCAGCTCAGTGCATGAAACCTCTCCACACGCCTGCCTGACACTTTAAAGACTGCATATGGGAGCTGTTGTGAAGAGAGCCGGGAGTAAAAAGCTATTTAAAAGCTTGGGTGGCAAAAATATAACGTCATGACACTTTAAGACGTTCTCACGCTTTAATTCTAAAGGGAGGACGGAAAAACGGTCACTTCATTTCTCATTCACAGAGTCGTGGAAATATTCAAAGAAACACCGGACAAAACATTGTTTTATACACTTTGCAATATTTATCCGTGTTGTGTGTTATTATCATATATAAAATAACACATCTAAAAAAATGGCATGTGATTCTAAACTGTTCACATTTAAAAATAAAGTGTAAGTGTAAAAAAAAACAAGGGACATACGACGGACTGGGCCATAAAACGGGAGGTATGGTGACGACGGACCAAAACAGAGCTCTTGAAATATTAAATAAAACATTAAAAAAAAATAACTTTTATTAGGTTTTGGCCCAGAAATGTCCTCACAGGTCTATGTACATATAAGTGATCATTTTATTATGACTGTTCATTCATAAGTAAATTACTTGCATTTGAAAATGCTCAGAAATGTAAACAAAAGTACATAAAACTGCCAGGACAACATATAGACAAAGATCGATCTACTGATCTATCTATCTATTAGATTAGATTCAACTTCATTGTCATTGTACAGAGCCAATGAAATGCAGATGGCATCTAAAAAGAAGTGCAAAATATACCATTATTTACATATAAAGTGCAGAAGGACAGTGTATAATGGTTAATATATATGCAAGTATGAATATACATACACAATATTGCCAAAAGTTTTCACTCACCCACCCAAATCATTGAATTCAGGTGTTCCAATCACTTCCATGGCCACAGGTGTATAAAGCCGAGCCCCTAGGCCTGCAGACTGCTTCTACAGACATTAGTGAAAGAATGGGTCACTCTCAGGAGCTCAGTGAATTCCAGTGTGGTACCGTGATCGGACACCACATGTGCAACAAGTCCAGTCATGAAATTTCCTCACTACAAAATATTCCACAGTCAACTGTCAGTAGGATTATAACAAAGTGGAAGTGATTGGGAACGACAGCAACTCAGCCATGAAGTGGTCGGCCACGTAAAATGACAGAGAAGCAGATGCTGAAGCGTATAGTGCACAGAGGTCACCGACTTTCTGCAGAGTCAATCATTACAGACCTCCAAACTTCATGTGGCCTTCAGATCAGCTCAAGAACAGCGTAGAGAGCTTCATGGAATGGGTTTCCATGGTCGAGCAGCTGCAACCAAGCCTTACATCACCAACCGCAATGCAAAGCATGGAATGCAGTGGTGTAAAGCGCTGACAATGGACTGAGCAGTGGAGACGTGTTCTCTGGAGTGACCAATCACGCTTCTCCATCTGGGAATCCGATGGACGAGTCTGGGTTTGGCGGTTGCCAGGAGAACAGTGCTTGTCTGACTGCATTGTGCCGAGTGTAAAGTTTGGTGGAGGGGGGATTATGGTGTGGGGCTGCTTTTCAGGAGTTGGGCTCGGCCCCTTAATTCCAGTGAAAGGAACTCTTAACGCTTCAGCACCAAGAGATTTTGGACAATTTCATGCTCCCAAATTTATGGGAACAGTTTGGGGACGGCCCCTTCCTGTTTCAACATGACTGTGCTCCAGTGCACAAAGCAGGTCCATAAAGACGTGGATGAGCCAGTTTGGTGTGGAAGAACTTGACTGGCCTGCACAGAGTCCTGACCTCAACCTGATAGAACACGTTTGGGATGAATTAGAGTGGAGACTGTGAGCCAGGCCTTCTCGTCCAACATCAGGGTCTGACCTCACAAATGTGCTTCTGGAAGAACGGTCAAAAATTCCCATAAACACATTCCTAACGCTTGTGGAAAGCCTTCCCAGAAGATCTGAAGCTGTTTTAGCTACAAAGGGTGGGCCGACATCATATTAAACCCTATGGATTAAGAATGGGACGTCACTCAAGTTCATATGTGAAGCCAGACGAGCGAATACTGGAAATATAGTGTATGTACAGAGTGAGTGGCGAGTACAGAACAGTACAGTGCAGTCAGTATAGGTTTCTGTACCTATATCTATATATAGCTGGTGGTGTTCTGCTGCTCCAGTGGCCTCTAGGTGGCACAGTAACCTCCTCTGCACTGGCATGCATGTCAGTAGAGCACTGAGCACTGAAACCAGCCAGCTGGAACTGCAGGGTTTGGACTGAAGGAGCCAAAACGGTCAGATTTGTTCAGCATATAAACAAAAGGCCCCGCGAGCTGTGAATGAGTGAATTTGTGCCACCGTTCAGGCCGTAAATCGTTACTGGAGGGACTGTAGTGCAGCCCCCCCCCCGCCGCCGCGTGACTGGGGGGGGCTCACCTCCACACGTGCAGTGCCGGATGTGCATGCATTTGAACGCTGTGGATCGTTTGTTATATAACAGGGGCTCCTAGTACTACAACTACCCTCCCCACGTCACCGAGTCACCCCGGCCTTCTGCACGTGTCTGCGCGCGCTGATAGTGGCCAACACTACACCGCATTCTTTAAAAACCCTCCTCCGTGCAACACCCGTTCCACCTTACATTTCGCATTTAAGGTGGAACGGACAACTCGGAAAACCGCCCAGCTCCACATCTCTTACAAACGGAGCAGCCGGCTTTTGTGAAACACGGACACGTGTCCTCCGGCTCGCGCCCTGCTTTTCTTGGAATTTCAGCCGTGTCTCTGTATCCCTCCGCGCCGGCACTATTCAGCCCCCCTTTGCGCCGCTTGTTTATGAAACCTTTGCGTCCAGCGCGCCGTGCGATAAGAACGCCCCCCCATAACCGTCCCCGGGGAATAATCTGGCATAATAATCCGGACAGATTTGATTCAACATTTCCCAGAAGCGGTTTTGGCGCGAATCTGGGAGCGGACGGACACAGAAGGCGCTCCGGCGTATAAAGTTAAATCCCTTCTCCGCCACACCCACTGCCTCGCCGGCACCCGCGTGCGTCTTTGGACATGCCTCTTAGAGCCTCGGACTGGTTTAAAGATAATTATCATTTGATTAATTAGCCAAAGTTGATCGATCTACGGCTTATATCCGGCTTTATCAGCGCTGCTGAAGAAAACGGTGAGTCGGGCTTTTATTTCGTATCTTTCTCGTGGTGCCTTGCTTCTGCCTGTGGCCGGTGCTGGTGAGCCGGCTGCTTCGCCTTTTAGTACTATTAATAGTTTATAGTTTATATTTAATATTTTATTATGTTTTTTTTAGCTTGTGTGAAACGTATTTTTAGCACGGACTTGCTCATCTAACATTTTTAATATTTTCTGTTTTTTTTATTTTAGTATATTATATTTTTACTGTTAAATCGTCTCAGGAACGTAAACAGCAACATTTTTTCAAATATGCAAAAATATCCGTAGCAAAACAGTTGGTGAGCAAAAGGAAATTACATTTTTTAAAGGCTTTTAAAAAATAAGAAAATGGAAAATGAAGAAAATGAGAGCGCGTGAAAAATGCGAGGGTGGGCAGAGAGCGTGCGGCCGCCTGGGAAAGCTCGTTTTGCTGTTTTAATGCTGTTTTAAGTCAGTTTGCATGCTTTTTGGAAACTTAAGTTAAAAACGTGGCGTGTCGGGCTTTCCAGTTCCAGCTGTTGCATGATGTCACCGCTGAGCAGGAAGCCGAAGCCCCGCCCCCACGACGAAGGGGCGGGGCGTTGAATTGTAAACAGTCATAAAAGCGGCGCTTTGCCGGGAAACGCGGGCAGTCTGAGCCGCGTGTTCGCTGGATCTGCAGCTGAGCTGCGACTCTGGGAGTTTCTGCTCACTCTCTTATTTACTGGGGGTCTTTGTTTAGGTTTCTCCAACATGCTGCCGAGCTGCTCCCCGTCGCACGACTGGCTCAGCGAGTCGGAACCGCTGCTGTTCGACGATGAGTTCTGCCAGAGTCTTATTAAGGACCTGCAGGCAAACGCTCTGCCCACGCCGCCGCACTCCCCGCCGCTCAAACCCGGCATGGGCAAGCCGCTGTCCAGCATGGAGCAGCTGGAACTGGTGTCCGAGCTCCTGCTGGAGGACAGCGACTTCTTCCACCTGAACTGGAACTGCGCCGACCTTAACAGCCCCGTCTCGGAGGACTGCTTGTGGCCCTGCGCTGGAGAGAAGCAGAACGAGAGCGAGGGTGAGGGCGAGATGGAGGAGAAGCTGTCCTCCGTGCTCTCCACCAGCCCGCTGCTCTCCGACATAGACACCCAGATCTTCGCCGAGATCGCCGGCTCTACGCTGGACTGCCACAACGCGGCGCTGGCGTGCCACCTGCTAGAGAGCGAGGACTTACTGCTGGGTAGTCCGGAGCAGAGCGAGTCGTCGTCCGATTACGGCTCGCTGTCCGCCGGTGGAGAGTCGTCTGCTAGCGATTCTGGTGAGTTCTTTTTTTTATTTCGAAAGAAGACTTTTTTTTTTTTTTTTTTGTACCTTTAGAACAAACTTAAGAAATCCACTCCGGGATTTCGCTCCAGCTGGGTGCACACCACAGCAGGTCGGCTTGCGTTGTAATAGAGAAACGGGGCGGCTGCAACAAAATCCTGGAGTGGATTTGGATTTTCTTGGCTACTCTATTAAAAAAAAGGTTTTGAAGTGTTCTTTAGTAAAGGCGATGGTGAAAATGGCTACAAAAGATTGACGGAGAATGTGTTGTAGATTCTTACACTCAGTACAAAAAATTGGTTCTTGTGTCTCGAAACTCGAAATCACAACAGAACAAGTTTTTGGTGCTATGTAGAACCGCTTGAACCACCGGTGAGAGGATGTTGTGGTTTTTTGGAGGTGTTGACAGAAGAATGTTAAGCTCAGCTTTCAGCTTTGTTGTATGTTCTGTAGGTTGACTCCTTATTTTAAAAGCTCAGATAAATAAAGCGAATCAGCTGCCATTGCTCGAACACATTGCTGTTGTACTGCTATTAAAAACAGATGTGTGGTTCTGTTCAAGCACAGCCTTGATCTCAGTGATTAGCAGTAACTGTTCCTCTTGTTGGATGAATGTTTGGGTTCTTTTCCTAAATGCATTGTTTTCTCGTTCCACAGAGGAGGAGATCGACGTGGTGACGGTTCGCCGGTGTAACACCCTCACACGCTCCCAGTACCAGCAGCAGCAGGAGGACAACCGACGAGAGCAGCTGCGCGCACTGAAGCGCTGCCACCTCGAGATCCAGCAGCAGCACAACTACGCCGCCCCTCGACCCGCCTCTCCGCCCCCTCCCTCACTGTGCACGAAGCGCTCCCGGAGCACCGGCGACTCTCTGAAACACACCGGGCGCTCCCGGAACTTGACCACGCGCCACAGTGCTGACACAGAGGACGAGGAGGAGAGGAGGAGGACCCACAATGTGATGGAGAGGCAGCGGAGGAACGAGCTGAAGAACTGCTTCCTGCGCCTTCGTGACAACGTCCCTGAACTGTCCAACAATGACAAAGCCTCCAAAGTGGTGATCCTAAAACGGGCAAAGGAGAGCATCTGGAACCTGGAGTCAGAAGACCAGAGACTGAATGAAAAGAAGGACAGACTCAGACAGAGGCATGAGCGGCTCAAGGCCAGACTAGAGCAGCTCAAGCAGCTCTGAGGGTTCTTCATGAGGACATTTTAGGGACTAGAGTGTAGCCGTGCCGTCAGCCGAGGTTTTTTGGACCGAGTTGGCACGCAGGGCTGGGTGATGTTGCCACGCACAAGCAACGCACCACTTTGACTAATGTAATCTCTAAGGAGATAGCTGTTTCCTTCCCATTTGTAAAGTTTTCCTTTTTAGGAAAAACATGCATGTCAATGCAACGTTGTTCTCAGAGTCGTCCTTTTAGAGCTATGCCACAATCTTTAGTCTTAACGAAAAACTGTTTCATATACTGTATGTAGAGCTGAAGCTCCTCCCAGCCCTAAAATTGTTAGTCTGATCCATCCCATATCATGCACGTTATTTTGGGCTGGATCCAAAGTAAACAAACGCAGGTATCCGGGGACAAACATGACGTCCATGAAAGCTTGTAAGTCTGTATCCGCCTCACTTAATGACAATGACTTGTTGCCACTTGTCCAAGTTTGATCCAAACTGGAAAGTTTGTTTGAAATTCATGCATAGCTTATTATGTTTAGTTTGGAGTGTCATTCTTTAAGAGTGTTAATACTTGAATCTCACTCTTTGTTCTGTTCAGTGTCATGTAATTTCTCTCATCGTCTTTTCTCTTTAACTACCTCCACCAAAAAGCCTGGGAATGTTATTGCCTTCATAATGGCACCTGTACAGAATCCTCTTCTCTTGTTATTTTTGAGTAAATGTTAGTTTCTTAAATATGTTTTATAAATTATTTAGCCGTTTTATTTCTTGGTTTGTTTGCAGATTTTAAGGAGTTCTGTTTTTTTTAACAGCACTTTGTTTTATACTGTTATTAAAAAGTGGACAACATCACACCTTTCTCTCGTTTTCTTCTGATTTTATATAAATGTGACTCCTTTGGAGAACATTGTGCTGGACTTTGGGTCAAGGTGTACTTTAACCTTGAGTCTATTCACCGTTACTTATCCAAGGCTTCAAAAACAAATTCTGCCTTAAATTAATTCAAATTTCAGTCTCATAATTGATACCTGTCTGCATAAAAATGAAGGAGACCGGTTTCCTACGTGTTTCCAGTAATCCGGGAGAACCAGTAATAGTTCTAAAAGGTGCCACAAAGGGTTCTCAAGTTCTCCAACAGGTTCTCAGACGGTCCAGAATTTTGCTCAAATTCAACTACATATGTAGTGATGGGGCAAAAATCTGGACTTCTAAGACTATTACTGGTTCTCCTGGAGTTTTTCCCTCTATCTGGATTACTGGAAACATGTAGGAAACTACATCTTGAACGTTCAAGAGGACCCTTTCGAGAACCAGCCATTGAGTATGTGGAGGTACCTTAAACTCATAAGGCTGGTCAGAATCCAGATTTAAGGCCTATAGTGAATATCTGGTCTCACATTAAACCCAACCGTGCTCAGCAGTGTTTCTCAGCTGTGTGAAGCCGTCAGTGCTGAGAGGATCAACACTGAGTCTCTGTAAAGAACGTTCACACTAAACTCCAACACTGAGAGAAATCAGAGTGAAGACCTCTCCACACTCACTGCAGCTATACTGCAAAAGATTTATTGGCAGGTAAAATTGGCTTAAATCTAGTCTAAATGTCTAATATCCATTATTGGCTTTGTGATTTTAAGTAAAATGATCACTATACTTTGAACTCTTAGCAAGTGTAAACATAAAAGTAGTCAACAGATCTACTGTCTCGTTATAAGACTCGTTAGAATATTGAGCTCATTTCACTTCTTTCTGGACATGGTTTGCTTGTTTTACAGTTCTTCTTCTGAAAGTGTCGTCCATTCTCAGATCATTCTACTCGTTTAAAACGTCGCTCCATCACTTCTAAATCTTCATTATTTTTCAAAACAAGTAAACTGATCTGCCAATGGAATAAAACACTTTCACGAGATAAAACCACCTAAAACAAGTAATGGTGTATAAGAAGAACCCTGTAATATTCTTACAACAGTCTCGTCTTAGAAATATTAGATTTCTGTACTACGTTTAAGAAGCTTTCACTTGTTAAGATGTTATTTTTTGCAGCGAACCAGCAGATAAATTTGCTTCATTCAAGAAATGAGCTTGAAAGCAGCAAAATTACCTGGTAATATGATATTGAGATCATATTACTTTGTAAAATGACTTGAAACAAGTAGAAAACATCTAGAAATATGTTTTATAATCTTATACTATTCATGCAAAGTGAAAACCGTGAGATCTTTAGATTAGATTGACAAGTGATTTCTCTTATCATTGCTTGCCGTGTATTTGTTAAATGACTTGTTAAAAAAAATAAATAAAAGCTTAATATTTTGCCCAGGAGGGTTGTTTGCTTGGCTCGAACTGGATGGGACTCTGACTAGTGAAAGGATACAAACATGGGATCCTTCCTTCCTTCACAGAGAGTGACATAAACACACACTTGGTCCATGGAGACTGAGGCCCATTAGGTCACTCAGTCTTGCATCATTGGGGTCTGGTTGCACTTTGTGGGTTCATTAACTGTTCTGATGCCCATCGAGTGAACAGGCACTGCTGCCCCAGCAAGTCTGCCACACGCTTCCCACCACTGTTTATCTTCTACGTGACCACGCTTGAGTTCCCCGAGGACCTCTGAGAGACAGACCGCTGCACGCCTGGAGCTCCACAGCCGCACGTTCTACACTCACCGTTCCAATCTGTTCTATTTTAAACCCGAGTTTTTGGACGGCTGTCCAGGAATCACCCTTAAAAACCACAGCGTGCCGAGCAAACCTCCGGCTCTCCAGGAACCTGAACCGGCAGATGTTCCAATTTCTGCCTCTAACGAGTCACTCTCATTTGTGGCATTTCAGGAAGGTCACTGCTTAAACGTGCCAAAAGGGTTCTTGGAGCCATGCCAGAGGGGAACCAACACCTGTTTGGAAAAGAATGTTTTAAAGCTTGGAGAACTTTCTCATAATGTAAACCAACTCAAAAGAACCTCTGCACTATTCGGACCTCACTCACAAATCTCATTCTCTAAAGAACCATCCATTGAAAGGTTCTTGAGGAAAGCAAATGTGGCTCTTTTATGCAAAGAACCCTTTTTGCACCTTTAATTTTAAGTGTGCACCCTTAAAATGTGTTTCTTCGGGGGTTCTTTGGAAAAGTCAGTGATTACATGTAGAACCAAAATGCATTTGAATGGATAAATGGCTTTTCTCTACAATCTTACAAAAAGGGTGCCACTTGGTTGTAAAGGAGTGTGTGTGAGTGTGAAGAACCCTTTAAAAGTTTAAAGAACCTTCACGTAATGTAAAGGATCTAGACTAATTTTACCTTTACTTTATGTGGAGGTTCTTTAAACTTCAAAAATGTTCCGCACACTCACACATCTCATGAGCACAAATTTTTCTCTAAGTAACATCCATCGAAACCTAAAGGGGTTCTTCTAAGACATTGTGCAGAGAACCCTTTTTGGAACGTTTGCTTTTAAGAGTTAAAGTGTTTAAGGCAATTTGTTATTATTGTACAGGGTTAAAGAACCTTTCAAAAACACTTCTATCTAGCACCAAGAAGTGTTTGGGTATCATTACAAGTCATAAAGCCTCTATTTAGGAGTTTACCTAATGGGAATGCTGACTATGGTAAAATCTGGAATAATCCGTTTTCTTTGGGGACTATTTTGCCACACAGCGCCCTGCATGTCTCCCTTCACCATGAATGGAGTTGAAGTTCTCTAAACTATCATAAAACAGCGTCTCAGTCATCAGGCAGTGAATTCAGAACCATCTCATGTAGGAACTTTCTGTGAGGAGCTTTTTGTTTCACACCAAACCGCTTTTTACATCTTACCTGTTTAATTCCGCAGAAATATCGAGGAACTAGAGGAACTGACCCTGAAGCCCTCTGAAATGCAAATGAGAGAAGGTGACTCTCATTCAGTAGTAAAGTGACCACTACCAGGTCCTTCACACCACACAAAGCAGGGACAAACAAGCCAGAGCACCGATGGCCCTCACACAAAAGCGTCTGAACAGGTTTTAGACCTCCATTGTTCCCTTTCATCTTTTGTGCTACAATGGACACTATCAGGCGGCCTAAAGAGGCTCCAGTCTCCGAGCAGTCTGCGGTCGTCTTTTAGAATGGAAATGCACCGTCAGCTGATTGGCTCCTGAGCTTTTGGAGCTCGGGACACTGAGGTGCTGAAGTACGTGATGATGAAACAGATCAGCTGCTGCTTTGCTAAGATACTAAGATAGAGAAAGTGCATAGTGGCTGGTATCGAGTCTCATTCGCTCAGTGTTGATGAAGAGCCTTTATCTCCAGAGTGAGATTCAATCAAATGAGTATCTCATGCTTAAACCCACTCAAAGTCTATGACCGTAGCTACCAGGAGGACTTTGCAGTGTTTTACTTCACATAATCAGTAGATTCACTGTGGAAACACAACGTCCTGATAGTGGAGTCGCCTGCTCTGCAGAACAGCTTTCATCTCCAGACCATCCGAACAGCAGTGACCGGTTCTCAGCTGACCTCAGAACAGCTGGCTGCCCACTGTGCTTGGCTATGAACTACCCAGAGTGACACACTCTGCTAACATAACACAGCTATGATACAAATGTAAGAATTTCTTATTGAAATTAGCAGATTATACTTGAAAAATGTGAATATAATGATTTATTTTGTAATCAGACGTAACACAGCTGGCTAAACCAGTCTGCTGACTTGTTGAAGGAACTGCTCGGTTTAGGCTACAAGCTCCGCAGTCGGCTGTACTGGAGAACAAATGGGAACATAAAGGAGCATAAAGATAATTTACAGTTGATCTATTGTGCCGTTTCCCACAAAGAGCATGAGAAAACTCACCGTTATGAAGAATCAATGCTCCAGAGGAACTAGCCTAGCCTACACTGTATGAATAGCCTAGCCTTAACTAGCCTAGTCTTAACTGTATGAGTAGCCTTGCCTTAACTAGCCTAGTCTTAACTGTATGAGTAGCCTTGCCTTAACTAGCCTAGTCTTAACTGCATGAGAAGCCTAGGCTTAACTAGCCTAGTCTTAACTGTATGAATAGCCTAGCCTTAACTAGCCTAGTGTTAACTGTATGAGAAGCCTAGGCTTAACTAGCCTAGTCTTAACTGTATGAGTAGCCTTGCCTTAACTAGCCTTGTCTTAACTGCATGAGAAGCCTAGGCTTAACTAGCCTAGCCTTAACTGTATGAGTAACCTAGACTTAACTAGCCTAGCCTACACTGTATGAGTAGCCTAGTCTTAACTTGCTTAGTTTTAACTGTATGAGTAGCCTTGTTTTAACTAGCCTAGTCTTAACTAGCCTAGTCTTAATTGTATGAGTAGCCTAGCCTTAACTAGCCTTGCCTTAACTAGCCTAGTCTTAACTGTATGAGTAGCCTAGCCTTCACTAGCCTAGCCTTAACTGTATATTTATCCGAGCCTTAACTGCATATTTAGCCCAGATAAAACTGTATATGCAGCCTAGCCTTAACTAGTCTAGCCTTAACAGTATATGCAGCCTAGTCTTAACTGTATGAGTAGCATAGCCTTAACTAGCCTAGCATACACTGTATGAGTAGCCTAGTCTTAACTAGCCTAGTCTTAACTGTATGAATAGCCTTGTCTTAACTAGCTTAGTCTTAACTGTATGAGTAGCCTAGCCTTAACTAGCCTAGCCTTTACTAGCCTAGTCTTAACTGTATGAGTAGCCTAGCCTTAGCTAGCATAGTCTTAACTGTATGAGTAGCCTAGACTTAACTAGCCTAGTCTTAACTGTATTCGTAGCATAGCCTTAACTAGCCTAGCCTTAACTAGCCTAGTCTTAACTGTATAAGCAGCCTAGCCTTAACTAGCCTAGTATTAACTGTATGAGAAGCCTAGGCTTAACTAGCCTAGCCTTAACTGTATGAGTAACCTAGACTTAACTAGCCTAGCCTACACTGTATGAGTAGCCTAGCCTTAGCTAGCCTAGTCTTAACTGTATGAGTAGCCTAGACTTAACTAGCCTAGTCTTAACTGTATGAGTAGCTGAGCCGTCCTGTCTGATGGGGTTAGAGGTGGCTTTTCAGTAAACAGTGAGGGCGGGAAGTGAGAAATACCCAAAACACATTCAGATATAATAAATAAAGATATATGTCATGAAGAACAAAGTGAAACTATCTATAGATTCTGTATAAATGTTTAAAGTGTAATTATATCCAATACAGTATAAACAGTATACCTGACGCCAGTTTGTGGAAGAACGGAGGGATGGAAGGTGAAAAAATGAAAGGAAAAGGGTAAATATTAATAAAGGGGAGCGAGGAATTGTTGAAAACTCTCAGGTTAGAATTTAACCACTGGTGTGAAGTTGGTCGCTCTTCTGCAGAGCGGACCGCTCTAAAACTGTGATGTTGCTTATGTCCCGGTTGTGAAGGAGCATCAGAGAACATGTAAAGTTCTCCACTGCTGTGAACGAGCACCATCGAAATGTGTCGGGGTAGCAGGAAGATCAAAGGCTTTTTTTATAAGAGGGAGCAACATCTGTACGTTTAAATATCACACGTCTGTGTCAACATGTCTTCAGCCCTTCAGAGCTGCCTAAGGAGCGAGATCAGCCTGAAATTCCAGAGGAACGTTCCACCTTAACTGCAGGATAGTGCAGGAACACCAAAGATCAGAGCAACCCGCCCCAGGACTGATAGTGAATGATAAGGGAATAACTGAGGATCAACATAATGTTTTTACAGAGAGAGAGAGAGAGAGAGAGAGAGAGAGAGAGAGAGAGAGAGAGAGAGAGAGAGAGAGAGAGAGAGAGAGATAAAGAGAGAGAGAGAGAGAGACAGAGATAGACAGAGAGAGAGAGAGAGACAGACAGAGAGGGAGAGAGAGAAAGAGAGAGAGAGTGAGAGACAGAGAGAGAGACAGAGAGAGAGGGGGAGAGAGAGAGAGAGAGAGAGAGAGAGAGAGTGAGAGACAGAGAGAGAGACAGAGAGAGACAGAGAGTCAGGAGAGTATAAGAGGATTCAGCACTGCTCTCCCAGGATTCCAGTTCCACATAACAATACCTGCTACTTTGCATAAGTTGGTAGTATTTCTTGGGGCTGGGAGTTCTCGCCTGAGGCTTTCAAGAAGGTGAATGAACATGAAGCAGCAGTTCTGTACTCAGCTTCAACTGTTTAAAGCCTGGAGCTCTAACTCTACAACATGGATAATGGTGCTAAAGGTTCTGCTGAGTTTTCAGGTGTTTATTAAAAGTGAGCTCTGAGCTCGACTGTCTAATAAAAGCTGAATTGAGCTCCACAGTTTAGAAGCAGAAGAGCTGAAAGAGCCTCTCCACGTTTTCTGTGTTTTACTGAAGCAGTTTGAAGGTCAGAATCTGCAGATCTGAGATCATAAACAGACAGCTTTAAACTCTCTCTTCACTGTGAGGCTCCATGCTGCTGCATTCTGTATGGGTTCTAGAGGACGGACCTCCAACACCACAATCTTTTGTTATTCTCTCCAATTTGAATTGTATAGTGTTTCCTCCACCTCCTGCGTGTTTTCCCCAAACCCATGGTCTTTTCTCCAACTTTCTGGTCTTTCCTCCATCTACATGGCCGTTCCTCCAACTTTCTGGTCTTTCCTCCAACTACATGGTCATTTCCCCAACTTCATGGTGTTCCCTCCAACTACATGGTCATTTCTCCAACTTTATGGTCTTTCCTCCAACTACATGGTCATTTCTCCAACTTTCTGGTCTTTCCTCCAACCTCATGGTCTTTTCTCCAACTGTATGGTCTGTTCTCCAATTACGTGGTCTTTCCTCCAACTACATGGTAATTTCTCCAACTTTCTGGTCTTTCCTCCAACTACATGGTCTTTTCTCCAACTGTATGGTCTGTTCTCCAATTACGTGGTCTTTTCTCCAATTACATGGTCATTTCTCCAACTTTCTGGTCTTTCCTCCAACTACAT
Source organism: Pygocentrus nattereri (assembly GCF_015220715.1). Lineage (NCBI taxonomy): Eukaryota > Metazoa > Chordata > Actinopteri > Characiformes > Serrasalmidae > Pygocentrus > Pygocentrus nattereri. The sequence goes on along the minus strand of NC_051236.1, from coordinate 6,928,466 downwards.
GGTGTTTTCTCCAACTGTATGGTCTGTTCTCCAATTACGTGGTCTTTTCTCCATTTACTTGGTCATTTCTCCAACTTTCTGGTCTTTCCTCCAACTTCATGGTCTTTTCTCCAACTGTATGGTCTGTTCTCCAATTACGTGGTCTTTCCTCCAACTACATGGTCATTTCTCCAACTTTCTGGTCTTTCCTCCAACTACATGGTCTTTTCTCCAACTGTATGGTCTGTTCTCCAATTACGTGGGCTTTTCTCCAAATCTCTGGTCTTTCTTCCAAGTACCTGGACTTTTCTCCAACAACATGGTCAGTTCTCCAACTCCAAGGTGTTTTTCAAAATTCTGTGAACTTTTCTCCAACTTTATGGTCTTTTCTCCAGCTTTATATTTACATTTACATTTACAGCATTTAGCAGATGCTCTGATCCAGAGCGACTTATGAAAAGTGCTTCGTCTGTCTAGAGAAAGTATCTCTGCTAGTTACCAGTAGGTTAGAGAGAAAGACGGTCCTGAGCTCAGATACTGATAGGAACAAAATCACTGTAGATATTGAGAGAAAAGGAACCGAGTGGAACACAGAACAATAGTGTAGTGTAATACATTACAATATAGTACAATACAGTACAATACACTATAATACACTACACTACAATACAGTACACTACACTACAATACAATACACTACACTAAACTACAATACACTACACTATAAATACACTACACTACAATACAGTACACTACACTACAATACAGTACATTACAATACACTACACTATAAATACACTACACTACAATACAGTACACTACACTACAATACAGTACACTACAATACACTACACTATAAATACACTACACTACAATACAGTACACTACACAACAATACACTACACTATAATACAATACACTACACTATAATACACTGCACTACAATACACTACACTACACTACAATACACTACCCTGCATTATAATACACTACACTACACTAGACTATAATACACTACACTACAATACACTACCCTACACTATAATACACTACACTGCACTAGACTACACTATAATACATTATAGAGCAATACACTACACTACACAGCAATACACTACACTACAATACACTACCCTACACTATAATACACTACACTGCACTACACTACACTATAATACACTACAGAGCAATACACTACACTAAAATACCCTACACTACAATATACTACACTACACTACAGTACACTACACTATAATATACTACAGTGCACTACAATTCACTACACTACACAACAATACAGTACACTATACTAAAATACACTACACTACACTATAATACACTAAACTACACTACAATACACTACACTACACTATAATACACTAAACTACACTATAATACACTATAATACCCTACACTATAATACACTACAATACAGTACACTACACTACAATACACTACACTGCACTATAATACACTACAATACAATATACTACACTACACTACACTACAATACAATACAATACAATACATTACAATATATTACAATACACTATAATACACTACACTACGCTACACTACACTACAGTACACTACACTACAATACTTTAAATACAATACACAGTACTACAATATAATACACTACAGTAAAATACACTACACTATAATACACTACAGTACAGTACACTACACTACAATACATCACAATACAATACAATACAATACAATACAATGCAATACAATACACTACAATACAATACAATACAATACAATACATAAGTGCAGTACAATACATTACAATCAATACTTAATTCTGTGCTCATTTAAATGCTTTATGGTCTTTCCTCCAACTTTATGGTAATTTCTCCAACTATATAGTCTGTTATTATACACTTTTGGGTGTCTATTGTCACCTGAAAATGGCAAGTTCAATGCAAGTTAAAGCTTAAGTTAATTTCTACTAGTCCAATCATAAAATGCTGAGCTCAAATTATGAAGAAAACTGCAAAAATAGAGATACTTGTTTTTTTGTTCTTTTTAAAGCACCTTTTCTACCAAACCTAAAGAAGGTTTCTGAAAGGTTAGATCTAGAACAGGCTTTTTGAGCCCAGGATACAACGCCCCTGTTCTTGACCTGTATTTTAGCATCTGTCCGTTATCTTTCAGTGCACACATCTGAAGTCTTGGGAGTCCAAAATTCCCATCCACTTTCCCACAGGAATTCTGGAATTTCAAGCCCACGTTGAGTTGAGAAGTTGAGAAGACCTCAGTTGTGAAGTAACGTATATTCGAGCCGTCTCTGTCGCGTCTACAGACAGTCGTGTACACGCAGCTCTTATCAGCAATTACAGGCGTGAAAGTAGACAGAATACACGAACTGAGTGATGTGCTGAGTGTCGTAAGTGAGAGTAGTTTAGTGAAGGGCTTTATTGGCCTGTTGGTCTTGTTTGAACGGCCCATATGTTCCCTCCTGGGAAAGTGACGAGAAGAGGTGTAATGTTTGGGTTAACATGTCTCTCCTTCTGTCCAAGTCAATAAGACATTCAAGAGGGTTTAAGGACTGAATTTTAAACAGAGAGAGAGAGAGAGAGAGAGGGAGAGAGAGAGAAAGAGAGAGAGGCAGAGAGAGAAGGAGAGAGAGAGTGAGAGAGAGAGAGAGGGTGAGGGAGAGAGAGGGGAGGGAGAGAGGGAGAGAGAGAGGCAGAAAGAGAGGGAGAGAGAGAGAGAGAGAGAGAGCGAGAGAGAGAGTGAGAGAGAGAGAGAGAGAGAGGGGGAGAGAGGGGAGAGAGAGAGTGATTGAGAGAGAGAGAGAAAGAGAGAGGGTGAGGGAGAGAGAGGCAGAGAGAGAGTGATTGAGAGAGAGAGAGAGAGAGAGAGAGAGGGTGAGGGAGAGAGAGGGGAGGGAGAGAGGGAGAGAGAGAGAGGGAGAGAGAGAGGCAGAAAGAGAGGGCGAGAGAGTGAGAGAGAGAGGGAGAGAGAGAGAGAGAGAGAGGGAGAGAGAGAGAGCGAGTGAGAGAGAGAGAGAGAGGGTGAGAGAGAGAGCGAGTGAGAGAGAAAGAGAGAGGGTGAGGGAGAGAGAGGCAGAGAGAGAGTGATTGAGAGAGAGAGAGAGAGAGAGAGAGAGTGATTGAGAGAGAGAGGTTGAGGGAGAGAGAGGGAGAGAGAGAGTGATTGAGAGAGAGAGGGTGAGGGAGAGAGAGGGGAGGGAGAGAGGGAGAGAGAGAGAGAGGGAGAGAGAGAGGCAGAGAGAGAGGGAGAGAGAGAGCGAGAGAGAGAGTGAGAGAGAGAGAGGCAGAGAGAGAGGGAGAGAGAGAGAGCAGAGAACTGCGAACATGTAAAGAGACATTTTTTTATTTATTCCCACTGGTGTTGACATGGTTACTGGGTTTATATGGTTCCTTAAAGAACCTCTGAAAAGGTTCTATGTAGCCCTATTTTTTAAAACCCTTTTTTGCTAAGATGGTGAAAAAAACGCTCGTCTTAAGTAAAATGGTCTCAGTATAGCAGCAGATCATTTTACTTATTTCAAGCACATTTCTTACAACAAGCAAAATGATCTGCCAACATAGTGAAAAGGTTCTCAAAACAATGAAAGAAAATTACTCAAAACAAGTCAAAGTGTCTAGAAATGAGTTAAATAATCTGAAATTATTCTTGCAACAATCTCAACAGGAGAAAGACGAGATTTATTGACTAACTTTAAGATCATTTTACTTGAGGAGATGGTTTGCATTGTGTTCTTGGTTGCTGCATGACTGCGTGATAAGAAAAGCAGGAGGTGTTAGAGGTGTTCTAGATCAAGCACAGCAGTATGTAGCTGTTTTAGAGAGAATCAGACGTTTTGAGCCCATATGGGAAAAAATATATAGTCCAAATGTATTTGAAACATATGGAAACGGCCAAAACTGTATTTGTTGAATACACGTTTAAAATATCAGTTGAGTGTATTGAAGGTTCCAGATGTAGCTAAACATACCAACTGTGATCTTCACTGTGCTTCACATTAACCACATACATCTGCAATCAGACTCTCACACCTAATGTACCTCACATAAACAAGATATCAGATCAGCCCTGCATTTCACAGAGTATCAATACCTACAGCCCTCGCTTCTGTCCTGTTAAAGCACCATTAGATCAGATTTGACATATTTACAAACATTTATTTTTGTATGGAGCTCTATGTGGAATATTTCCCTATACTTTTTAAAATGATTGCATTTTGAAATATACTTGGTCGCTGGTTTGTCTGTTTTTTTTCCATATGGGAGATCTGAGGCGTTCTGCTGTGTGAACTGTGTGAAGTGTTGGGACAAAATGAGCCCTGTTTTCAAAATCGTATGTAAAAAAACCAAAAAAAAAACGGAAGGTGTGCAGATGGTTCTCTGAGTGTTCATGATGTTAAACAGAACCACTGTATTTACCAAAGACTGTATGATTATGTAATTGATTGACAGGTCAATTGCAGTAGGAATCTGGCTCTTTTAAATGAAATAAATCACTCGAGGGCTCAGAGGTAAAACGTCAGATGGTCACCAAAGTGCACATGAAGACGACACGTGAGGGTTTTTTTGGAGACTGTGGAGCGGGACAGGTGGACGCTCGGTGGCTCGAGTGTGTGAAACTCCCTGGGGGGCGGGGGGGTGGGCGGTCAGCGGTTCTACGGACAGTTCCTGACAGGCCGCGATGGGCGTGTGTGAGTGATTTAGTGATTTATGACTGCACCCCGGGGGTTTGGTGGGGTTAACGTCAGTGCATTCCAGGAGACTCAATTCCTTTACTGAGAAACACAAGTGCATCTCACAGCTGGACCTCAACAGCTGTCCATCACACAGTATCATCTACACATCTACACTAAGAAACATTCTTCAGCGCAGGCATTGGTTCTATACAGAACCGTGAACACTCAAAGGACCAGTTGTACACTTAAGTGCTTCACTGCCTGGTGATTTATGGAGAATGTGCTGCATGTGGTTCACCAGCATTCCTCTATTGTTGCATACTTCACTTCAACAAATTAGAAGAACCCCTTTTGGTGCTGTATAGAACCATACACAACACATTCTCCATCACTCACCATGCAAAGAACCACACTCTCAAAAAAGATGGTTCCTCAAGAGTTATTTTGTAAAGACAATGGTTCTATACCGAACCATGAACACTCAAAGAGCCATTTGCATGATTAAAGGGTTCTTTGCATGGTGAAACTGTTCTTCAGACCGATGGAGGATGTATTGCATATGCTTCTATACAGAACCTTTGTGAAAAGGGGTCTATATAGAACTAAAAAGGGTTCTGTTGTTACGATGCCAAGCTATTAATAGAAGAACGTTTTATGGTGCTATATAGAACCCTTTTCAAAAAGGTTCTATATAAATGCATATACAGGTTTACTATGCAAAAAAAACCCTTTAAGCTTGTAAAAGGTTCTTTAAGGGTTCGTGGTTCAATATAGTACCAATGTGTTTATTAAGAAATTGTGAAGCTGATGTTACAAAGCGAGCTAACAATGTTTAACCCTCTGGGATCCACAAACTCACCCATGCGTCAAATTCTGTCTCTGTATCTGTGTGTATTTTTATGATGATCCAACTCAGAAATCCAGTTCAAACCCTTCCTGAATCCTTAGAGCCGCCCTTTCCATTCCATCTCATCCCGAGATCATACGACACTCACATGCGAAGTTATGAGCCTATGAAGAGGAGTTGAGATACATGTCATCTGCCTCTCACTGTGTGGAGCTGCTGGATTCGTGTGCCCGTCTACATTCTGTGTGAAACTGACCGATGGACAATCGGTCAGTTTCTAGTGTGAAACGGCGTCAGAGAGTTTACAGCTGCTTCAGCTGCTGCAGCGGGTTTGGAAAGTAGTGATGAAGATAACGGAGCGTTTAGATATGAAACATATCAAATGAAATCATATTTACACAGGTGGTGGAAAGTGAGTAAAAATCTTAGGTGCGTAGCCTCCTTATAGAATTTAAGTACAAAAAATATATAAATATCTAAGAAGCAAGATATGAGCATCATGTTACATGAAGTGCCTTTAGAGGGAGAGAGTTTAAGAAGAGATGGACAAATCAAGAAAATGACCTCAAACCCTGGAGGAATAAGGCAAAATTTAAAGCAGTGGTAGAGCACTGCTGACTGTTTTTGATCACTGATTAATTATTCCAGGCAGTTCCTGTGGTGTTAGTATTCCAGCTTGTTAGTTGGTCGTGAAGCTGTTTCTAGGTTGTTAGGTATCCCAAGTGGTTGCTAAGGTTGCTGAGATACTTGCTTGGTGGTGACCTAAGAACTGTGTCCAAAAGCATCTATCTACAGAGTTTGTACTGGCTGCGGTGGAATAAGAGGTAGACTGGAATAAAACTTGTCAGAATAATTGTTATTAGTTATAACTCACAGTGTAGATTGAAATGCTATAAACTAGACCCCAAAACTTAAACCAACAATTTATTCAGTATTTGGGGAAGAACATAACACATTAGGCCACAGTAAAAAATATGGAATTATTAAATAAGCTGTAGTTTTCTGTTAATTGGAATTAGGAGTCACAAAAATACTGTGAATTAGTGAGATTTGGTCATTGGTATTTCAAATATGAAGTATTGTGGATATCAGTTTATTCTCCCAGTACCCAGCGTGGGCTAAAGGGGTATAAAGCCCCCCGGCATTGGGCTGTGGAGCAGTGGAGCTGCATTCTCTGGAGTGATGGAGCTCCATCCAGTACCTTTGGGATGATCATTGATCCAGAACTGACCATCCAACATCAGTACCCAACCTCACTAATGCTCAATCAAATCCTCACAGCAATGTTCCAACATCTATAAGCCTTTTCAGAAGCTGCGCTCCTGTCAGATCTGGGTAAATGCCACATGTATTCATGTTTGGGTATGTATTAACTGCATAGCTGCTCAAACCAGTGAACAGAAGTTCATGAGCATGGCGAGTGCACAGTAGGCATGATTGAGTCAGATCAAACATTCGCACAATGAAGCTTATATTATGGACAGAAATGGGCTTTGGGATGTAATTTTCTCTGTCGTATATAGGCCAGTCTGTCAAAGTGCATCGAACCAGCCCAGTTCAGCAGAGCGGAGGGAACAGGTTGGAGAATATAGGCATAATAACAGTGCTTTAATGTGTCAAAACTCAAAATGTGCACCATGGGGATTAATTAACAAGTGTAAGAATAGCACAGTGTTAGTCTTACAGCGCCGCTTCACCCCGATGGTACTGAGTACAGAACCAGCAAACACCATGTCACTGGCAGCAGCGTTTCCGACATCCGCTTCACCTTCCACCTCGAGAGAACCACTCACTTCCTCACATTGGAAACACAGGAAGCGTCCGATTTATCCTAAGGAAGCTACAAAGCATCTGGTCCATTACTTTTCTAGTTTAAAAGGAGAATTCCACCCAAAAAGTCTGCATAATTCAGTGTTTCAGGTGTAATCAGACAGATTCAGAGTGGTTTGGTGTGAAATGGCTCTTTACAGTGGTGGTGATGGGAACCAGACGTCGCCATGACTACAACACAGATATAGACATTTTATTTACTATCGGAAACTTTTGGAAATATTGGAAGTTAAAATACCTTTTGAGTGAAGGGAGCCTAAACGTTTGTGTGTCCAAGTGGGCCAAAGTGCAAAGTGTTATGGTGGGCGGAGTGCTGAAAACACAAAACAATATACAATAAAGAAGAGTTTAAATGAAATGTATATTACAACATATTTATGATTTATAGTTATTACAAGATCTAAATATATATATATATATATATATATATATATACATCTAAGGTCATATGGGGAATAGTTTGCCATATAAGACACTGAATGTACCCCTACCCACATAAGAAATGTTTTAGGCCGCAATTAGACACAATGCAGTGCCTTCATAACCACTTTAACTGTGATGTAACCACTCTGGGAGACTTTGATTCCAGATGGTGGAACATAAATTTATTGGAGACATTTAGACAGACTGACCTACATACGACAAAAAAACATCCTAAAGGTGAGCCGAACCGGTTTGAGGAATGAAAACAGGAACCAGAAACAAAACATTTTAATAGGAACTGAAAACTCTCCTTAGCTGCTTCATAACAGATACAGATTTGTGCTGCACTGGTATCATTTGCTGTATCACACTGTATCATAATATTCATATGACATGTATATGGTATTTTTGTTTCACAGCTTTTCAAACTTACTGTTCTTATTAATTAGGCCTACATTCAGCCTTTAAAGAACCTTTACCCAGTGTTTGTTCAGCAGGCCTGAATTATATAGGACACAATACATATATGACAAAAAGTGACTTCACTTTTCTCCGCCTCTCTGAAGAACTGCAATCAAATTCACACTAAGTTGAACTCTTGAAACTACCTGGGATGTCATTGGGGCAGTTGTGGGCTGGAGATTAGGGAACTGGGCCTGTGACCAGAAGGTAGCCGGTTCGATCCCCAGTGCCAACAGTCCACAACTGATGTGCCCTTGAGCAAGACACCTAACCCCCAATTGCTCCCCGGGCGCCGTGCAAAGGGCTGCCCACCGCTCCGGGCAAGTGTGCTCACTGCCCCTTAGTGTGTGTGTATGTAGTGTTTCACTTCACAGATGGGTTGAATGTGGAGGTGGAATTTCCCCGTTTGTGGGATTTATTTATTGCAACCAGCTAGCAACACCATAGCAACCACCTAGAAACTAGCTAGATAGAATAGCAACTACCTAGCAACATACAAGCAGCCACTTTGAATACCACAGCAACCACCGAACAACACCCTAGCAACCACCTGGAACATCAAAGCAACAACCTACTTACCCCCACGAAACCAACTGGGACATCATTGCAATTAGTTAGCAACACCCTAGCAACTAGCTGGCATTCCACTGCAACTACCTAGCAACACTCTATCAACCCTGCAAAATACCATGGTAACCAGCTGGCAACACCCTAGCAACCATCTGGAGGTTGCTAAACCTGCCAAATCACTCAAAAAAAACTTTTCTAGTTTTTATTGTTATTAATTATAGTAAACTGAGACGCTGGTGCTGTCGTCCCACTGCTCGCACGCGGTCACTCAGGTTTGTGGACAGTGGAGCGGAAGGATGCCAAACTGTCTCAGAGTGCTGCCGTGTCTGTGTGTCCTTCTGGTTCTCTTCTTTTAGTTAAACTGTCATAGTCAGATCTGCCGGAGTCGTTAGCCACAGTCTGTAAATGTTTACATCCCCTGTTTTACGTACAAACAGACAGAATAAAACTAATTCCCTCTCCCTGCCTTTTATTCCGAGTATACGACCGCCCACATGTCCAGCTGGACACTGAAGGACAACTGACTGTAGAGCCCTCCTGCTACCCAGTTCAGACCAGCTGCCCACGCCCCATCTACCGCTACCTGCCTTGGACTAGCTGCCCACCCTACACTGATGTTTTCAAAGACTCCTAGCTATTACTACTACTAATACTACTGCTATTAATATTAGTAATATAATAACTCTGTAGGTAGTCTGACCAGAGGAGGATGGGTCCCCCCTTGTGAGCATTGGTTCCTCCCAAGGTTTCTTCCTCAGCTCTGAGGGAGGTTCTCCTTGCCACTGTTGCCCCTGGCTTGTTTACCTGGGGGTTTTTACATTCATGTTAAAACTTCGTCTTTACTGGAATTCTGTGAAGCTGCTTTGTGACATCATCAGTTGTAAAAAACTTTACAAATAAATTTGATTTGAGTTGATTTGATGATTAATATGAATTAAAATTAACTTTTATAAATTTCACGACCAGAATTCCTTTCACTGATTTGATTTTCAGCCTCATGCAGTTTAGACGAAGATAAAGTCTGCAGCAGAAACCAAATCAGTGAACAGAACAAAAACTCTGATGCTAAAAACTCTCAGTCCAAAATGACTAATCCCTCAGAGCTGGGGGGGGGTGTTGGGAGGGGTTTGGCCTGTGGGGTTTATGGGTCATACTCTAATGAACCTTAATTCCCTAAAGGTCAGAGGTCATGCTGTATCCACTTTCCTGCACACAGAAATGTTCCCTCCTCTGTGGATGTTAAGCCCTGTTTTATTCAGTCTCAGATGATGAGAGAAACCCAATCAGTGTGTGTGTGTGTGTGTGTGTGTGTGTGTGTGTGTGTGTGTGTGTGTGTGCTAGAGTCCTTTAAGTGTCATTTAAATTGCATTTAAAGGCCTTTAAAGCAAAGCGGTTCTCATCGATTCTGAATGGATGCTGAATCATCGCCGTAAGAACGAACCCTCATCATTTTTGGGCTTTATTATAAATATTATTTATAATCAGTTCTACTGTTTTCATCTGTATTATTTTAGTGCCTGCATTTCTCTTTAATAGCAACGCACGTCTGAATGTTGTAACGCGGAGCGATGACAGAATTCCAGACTTGCTTGCAGATAGAAGATAAATAAGGTTTAATGATAAACCAGTCTGCCAATTCCAACAAGAGGCAAAACATCAAGAGTAATCAAAGTTTAAGCAAGCGGTCAAAACCAATATCCAAAAACAGTAAAGGTACAAAAAACAGAAGTCAAAAAGACATAGTCAAATACAGAAGCACAGAGGGTCATAAACTTGGTCAATCCAATAAAAATACAAGAGACCACTTAGTAGTTTCAGTGAAACAATACCTCGCAATGACTAAGTCTAAAGCCCAGGCTTTTGTACTCTCAACTATGACAATTCACAGGTGAAGATGGTTAAAAGTCAGGTGATTGTGAGCGCTGACAGGAGTGCATATTGGCGTCCGAGGTCATAAGATCTCTCAGTGTATTCTGGGAGTCGGAGTCGGAGTCCGAATGAGGACTGAAATTTGTGACAAATATAAGTCTACTGTCAAACTTCAACACTCTTAGACCCCAAAATCAGCTCCTCAAACTGCCAAACACCTCTAAACCACCACACTGGACAAAGCCCGCTGGTTTGTGTGGAGTATTTTGGTGAGGTCAGTCTTAAGCCATCAGGTCAGTGTGCAGCAGTGTTCGCTGTCCACAGTAATATTAATAGTTTAAATCTTTACATATTTCTCATAATTCAAAGGATCCAGTGACGCTCAGAGTGAAAATGTACCTATGGAACGTCTAAGCTTTGGAAGTTTTTTTTCAGTAGCAGCAATTACTGTTCATTTCTTTATCCATAGTGATAAAAGGCCTGACTGTAGATTCCTTATATGGCCGTACTGCCTACAACAAAATGACGACAGAAGTTAATAGGTCCTTAGAAATTACCTAAAACTTGGAATAAAGTTTTCTTCTACTATACTTATCAGTGGTGTGGAGGGATGTAGGCCAGATCATTTTTTCCAGGAGTTTCTGTATAATGACTTGCTCAAACCCAGACTGCATTCAAGTCACCTCACAAGTCAGGGAGAAGAAAAACAACACATCTCACTGAATCCTCTGAAGTCATTTAGAGGTCAGAATATGAATGTGTCATATTACATATTAGTCACAAACCATTACAGTTGGGCCTTCAGGCTGCAAATGAGTTAGACCAATCAAAATAAACATCTACATGACATCACAACCACAATTAAGTGAAAGGCCAAGGAACTAGAATCAGCATTTTAGCCAGGAAAAGCAGATGTTTTGGTCATCTTGGCAAAAACAGGCCACGACCTTAATTTATAGAAAATGATTCTAATTGAAATATTTATCATTTTGAATGGCAGTTAAAGATTTTTTTTCAGGTAATTTTGGAACAACAAATTGGAGATATGAGGTTTTTTTCTGACAGCAGTGACATACTTTAGCATTTACAGTAGCTTTTACACAAGTCACAGTGCTTTATTAACCCTCCAGAGTCCACAAACTCACTCACACATCAAAATATCTGTCTGTGTATTTTTGTGATGATCCGGCTCAGAAATCCAGTTCAAACCCTTCCTGAATCTGTACAGCTGCCTTTTCCATTCCGTCTCATCCCGAGATCAACATGCGGGGTTATGAGCCTGTGAAGAGGGGCTGAGATACACGTCATCTGCCTCTCACCGTGTGGAGCTGCTGGATTCGTGTGTCCGTCTACATTCTGTGTGAAACTGACCAACAGACACTCAGGAGATCACTAAGGACCGACCGTCACACCGGAAACCCTTCATTCTTCATTCACACATCATTCACACACTTCAGTCCACATCGGAGACTCGTGTGAAACGGCGTCAGAGAGTTTACAGCTGCTGAAGCTGCTGCAGTGGGTTTGGAAAGTAGTGATGAAGATAACGGAGCGTTTAGATATGAAACATATGAGGATCGTGTTCTATGAAGAACCTTTAGAGGAAAGATGAACACATCAGCTGTTATTGGCCAAGCTCAGCTTCGCTCTAACAGTACACTCTAGTCTAAGCTCATGTCTGCTCTCCTCAGCTCTCAGCTCCCTTCCTTGTTCTACACATATACCAACCAAAGCTGAACCAGCCCTGCCTTCATAATAAGAGTCCTTAGCAGAATAACCACCGCAGAACTAACATGTAAAGCATTTCTTAAACATGCTACAGTACTTAAAGACAAAATGAATGCCGTCCCTCAAGTCATGATAAGGTTTACATACACAATGCTTGCTTAAGTCTGTATGTATTGACTTACAGTGGTCTTTTTACTTAAAAGTGCTACATTATTTGCTGACTAAGACAATTTGTAGCCCTCAGGATAAACAACTTACTAAAAACACTTGTTTTAGGTGGAACTTTGTAGTGACTGCCTGAAGAGAGCAGCTGAAAGGGACAGGACAGGGCATGTTTATGACCCTGTATTATGGCATTAGCATATCACAGTCACAATACAGGTCTGATAAATCACAATTAGTGTTCCCCAGACGGCTCGGCTCCAGCTATTTGATTTTAAGCCAAATTGTCATTAATTAGCATACCAGCAGGACATGCTAACTAGCCTGGGGTAATGTCAGCTCTGTGAATGTGAGCGGCATTTCAGCAGGTAACAGGGCCATTAGCAATTTAACTGCTCCTCCTGTAAAACACAGACGGCTGCTTCCAAAAAACAAAGCCAAAACACTAGAAAACAGTTTGGAAATATTATTTTAGCCATTTCATCTGGTTTTATCCTCCTAGCAAAGCGATCAGGACACAGACACACTTGACTCCACTTCCTCAAACATTCCACCACGTTTTGTGAGTGAAAGCCATGCAGATGCTGAAGTGTTGGAATCTTCACAGCTCCATTGTGAGAGGACTTAAGTGAGCCTGCTGGGCCTCCTCAACAACACCACCCCCCACCCCCACCCCAAAGCAGGAGGCTTTTCAGCACACCACAGTGGGGGTCCCACCCCGGGCAGCACTGTGGGTGGTTACCAGCGCAGTTTCCATCCTCCTCCTCTCACCACAAAGCTCCTAATGATGCTGCACATTTCTCAGCAATGTGGGACACGCTGTGATGCTCTGACCAGAGCTTTAAGATGGCGCTTATCCTCGGATCACATGGAATTCCTCTGTATCAACCTCTCTTCTGCACAGCAAAGCACCCAAAGATGTTGTTATACACACTTTATACCTTACACTCTATAAAATAACAGTTTTAACACAGTTCCTCCAGCGTTTCCTCTGAAACGAAGGTGTTAATAGTGAGTTCCTCTTCTGGAAAGGCTTCTAGAAGTTGAACATTGCTGTGAGGGTTTGATTGAGCGTTTGTGAGGTCAGGTACTGATGTTGGATGGTCAGTTCTGGATCAATAATCATCCCAAAGGTACTGGTTGGAGCTCCATCACTTCAGAGAATGCAGTTCCACTGCTCCACAGCCCAATGCCAGGGGGTTTTATACCCCTCTAGCCCACGCTTGGCATTCGGCATGGTGACCACAGGCTCATGTGGTCAGTCTGCTCAAACCGCATCCAGCTGTTCATTAAGGCGGTGCCTGTAAGACCTGTAAATGTGCTTTAGGACACAGCATGAGCTGTAAACATGAATAAAGGTTCACAGCGTGGTTGAACACTGTGTGCGGCACGTCACACAGGAATGTGAACACTAAAGACTATATTCACAATTTTTACTGTTTCTGTATGAAGGGTTTTCTTCTAAAACACAATACAGACCACTTTTAAGAAATGTTTGTAACTCTATATATAGAGTTATATTATGTTCGACCCCTTGAAATGTCAGGCTTAATACACATTAAGGCTTAATATTCAGTAACTACAGGGACTTCAGCGCAAACTGGCTGAGCTACTCTCAGATTACAGAAGTATGTAATAAAACCTGAGGCCCTGACCACCAAGAGTTAATCCCACCTTTGTTAAAGAAATGAAACTGTTTTTGAATTGTATGCAAAATAAAGCATTTTGGAATTAAACAGTTAGTTTATCAACATGTTAACCTTGAATTTTGGAAGATTATATGTTCATAAATAGGAGCAGCAGAAATGATAAATATAATCTGTAGCATCCGTATGCTTTCATGACCTGAAGCCGGCAGGAGTTGGAATGGTAACGTCTGGAGTGTTCAGACACACTGTGAAGTTCTGTTCATGTTTACAGCTCAAGATGGATGCAGTCTAAAAGAGGTTTTGTGGATGCATTTACAGAAAAGATTTGGGTGACTATTGACTTCTAGTGTTCAGCCGTTTAACATTGGCCTTGTAGCTCCACCGCTAAAGTAAAGGAGCTAAAGTTGGACACCAAGCATGTCTTGTCTGTTCAACTATATCTGCTGTAAATTTGCAAACTGTTCCTTAAACACGGACACATTACGTTCAGTAGTGCACACAGTTTGTACAATGTAAAATCTCTATAGAAAAGCACAGCCCAACAGAATGGGATGCTTTGATGCAGCCGCACACGAGCCATACCCAGTGCCCAGTGACCAGTGCCAGGCATGAGGTATCAAGGCCCCCAGCATTGGGCTGTGGAGCAGTGGAACTGTGATCTCTGGAGTGATGGAGCTCAATCCAATACCTTTAGCATGTTTATTGATCCAGAACTGACCATCCAACATCGGTACCTGACCTCACTAATAGTCAATCAAACCCTCACAGCAATGTTCCGACATCTAGAAGCCTTTCCAGGAGAGTAGAGGCTGTTACTACAGCAGAGCCCCTTCATGTCTGCTGCTGTGGATGCATAGCGCAGGCGTTTGCGTATGGAAGTCTGACCGTGCGCGCTGGCTAATGGTTTGTGACAGTGTCCCGTCTCGGCCCGTCGATCCTACCTGTAGGGGTTTGCCTCTGCCTCAGCATGTTGCCCCTCTTACTCCTCCTCAGGGTAATTGTTCTGCCCCTGGGGCCCCCCTGCAGCCCCTAATCCCTTCTTTTCAGAGCGCTAGCAGGGGTCAAGGTGTGTGAGAGGAAAATGTGGAAAGCGGTGGAGGAAGGGAGGAAAGAGAGAGAGCCGAGGGAAGTGAGAGGAAGAGAGAGAATGGGAAGAGGGAGAAAAGAGAGGAGAGTAAAACACGGAGAGGGAAGAGAAAGACCGGCTACTCCCTGGAATCCAGCTGATTCAGACCAGTTTAATAATTGCCCGTCACTTACGATCATTCTCACCATCCGGCCTGTCAGTGTAATCTCTGCTCCTCACACCGTCTCCAGCTGTGGCACTAATTTGTCAGGTCACCAACCGAAGCTGCTTGAGGGGCTTAGAGTTCCATATGGGGGAAAAAAATCTGTGGACGTGTATATTTATATACGTGAAATACATTTGAAACTCACTGCAGTCGGTGCTGAAATACATCCCAAACACTAGAATGTGTTTCACAATATTTCGCCATATTAACCCGATACATTTCAAAGTGCATTTATTTTTAAATGAATGTGAAAATATTCCTCACAGACAGAAATAACAGTTTAGAAATGTTAGAAATCTTTTCAAATGAGTTTGTGTTCCAGTCTCTTCATGTTAAATCTGATCTAATGGTCCTTTAGCAGGACAGAAGCGAGGGCTGTAGGTATCGATACTCTGTGAAGTTCTATTAATTGAACTTATGGATACTGAGTTATACCTGTAACCTTAATTAAAACTATACACAATAACAAATACAAATAAATGCATTGTCATTCACTGTTTATCTGATGGGGGGCAGTTTTGGTGTCTACCCGCTCTTCCAAGTGGTTGTTAGGAGCCTCGTTTTCTCTGGAGCTTTTAATCAGTTTACCGAGTCAGAACCGTTCACAGTGGTGGTGATAGGAACCAGACGTCCACCTTTAAAAGCTCCTCACAGAAAGTTCCTACATGAAATCTCAAGTAATTGACCTAAAAAAAAACAACATTTAGTACTTTTTTTCAAATGTTTGAACACTTAACAGAGATACTTATTCCTAGACTGGAATCAACTTATTTGAACAGATATTTTTCTCAAATTTAGTGTTTATTTCTTTTATTTTAGCTCATCTTTTTGTAGTGAACAGAGCACCACAAAAAATATAATCTTGTCAAGTGAAATGATCTTAAATCTAGTGGATATATCTAATATTTCTTATTTGGAGATGGCTGTGCACTAATTGTAAGATCATTTAGCTTCTGTCGAGACATTATTTACTCATTTTGAGTCAGCAAAATGATCTCACGGCAAAACTGTGTGCCAATACAACAACATACATTTACTCAATAAAATCACTTACAACGAGAAAAATGTCTAGAAATAAGTTGAATATTCGTAGATTCAGCTTACAGCAGCCTCAACACGAGATCTAAATATTAGATTTATTAAGTAGATTTAAGATCATTTAAGATCAACCAATATCACAACAATCTAACAATGAAAAGCATTATTTACTTATAAACTTCTTAACCTGTCAGGCCCCATTAGCTGTTAGTATGAAAGAGTTAATGTCTCACCTCTGATCCAGTGAGATGTTTATCTCATCTCCAATAAGGAAACCTCTCAGCCCAGCATCCTGCTTCTCATACACGGCACAATATTATGCCTTGGCAAGTGAAATGATCTTAAATCCTGCTGATATGTCTCACATTGAGATTGGTGTAAGAATATTCTAAGATTATTTCACTTTTTTCCCGAAATCAAATTCTCTCACTATATTGACACAAACTTTATTGAGATTGACAAATTGACAAAAGCTTAAGTGTCTCAAAATGATTAGAATTGCAAATTATCGGCCAATACAGTGAGCTAGTTTCACTTGATGAAATGAATAAAATTGATTGGAAATGAGTTAAATGATCTTAAAATACGTTTGCAGCAATCTGAACAGGAGAAGCATTAATATGTTCATTAGACCTGAGATCATTTCACCAACACACCACTTAAAACAGTCTTTTTCTTCTTCTTCTTCTTCTTCTTCTTCTTCTCCTTTCAGCTGCTCCTTTTAGGGGTCGCCACAGCAGATCATCTGCCTCCATCTTGCCCTATCCACTGCCTCCTCTACTTTTACACCAACCATCTCCATGTCCACCTTCACTACATCCACAAACCTTCACTGAGGTCTACCTCTTCTCCTTCTACCCGGCAGCTCCATCTCCAATATTCTTTGACCAATATATCCACTATTCCTCCTCAACACATGTCCAAACCATCTCAACCTGGCCTCTCTGGCTTTATCTCCAAACTGCTCCACCTTCACTGTCCCTCTGATCTGCTCATTTCTAATCTTGTCCAGCCCTGTCACTCCCAACGAAAATCTCAGCATCTTCATCTCCGCCACCTCCAGCTCAGCCTCCTGTCTTTTAGACAGAGCCACAGTCTCCAAACCGTACATCATAGCAGGACGCACTACTGTCTTGTAGACCTTCCCTTTCACTCTTGCTGCTATCCTTCTGTCACACATCAGCCCTGACACCCGTTTCCACCCACTCCATCCTGCCTGCACCCTCTTCTTCACCTCTTTTCTACACTGTCCATTGCTCTGGATGGTTGACCCAAGATATTTGAAGTCATCCACCTTTACGACCTCTACTCCTTGCATCTTCACCTTTCCACCTGCCCCCCTCTCATTCACACACATGTATTCCGTCTTGTCTCTACTGACCTTCATTCCTCTCGTCTCCAGTGCAAACCTCCACCTCTCCAGATTCTCTTCCACCTGCTCTCTACTCTCACCACAGATTACAATGTCATCTGCAAACATCATGGTCCATGGAGCCTCCTGCCTGACCTCATCTGTCAACCTTTCCATCACCATTGCAAACAAGAAGGGGCTCAAAGCTGATCCCTGATGTAACCCTACCTTCACCTTGAAACCATTTGTCACTCCAACTGCACACCTCACCACTGTCTCACTATCCTCATACATGTCCTGCACCACCTTAACATACTTTTCAGCTACACCGGACTTCCTCATACAGTACCACAGTTCCTGTCTTGGCACCCGATCATATGCCTTCTCTAGATCCACAAAGACACAATGTAGCTCCTTCTGACCTTCTCTGTACTTCTCTACCAACACTCTCAACGCAAACATTGCATCTGTGGTGCTCTTTCTGGGCATGAAACCAAACTGCTGCTCACTGATCTGAACCTCTCGCCTTAGCCTTGCTTCAACAACTGTTTCCCATACCTTCATGGTGTGGCTCATCAACTTTATACCTCTGTAGTTACTGCAGCTCTGCACATCACCCTTGTTCTTAAAAATGGGGACCAGTACACTGCTTCTCCACTCATCAGGCATCCTCTCACTCTCCAGGATTTTGTTAAACAACCTGGTTAAAAAGACCACCGCCTTCTCTCCTAAACATCTCCATACCTCCACAGGTATGTCATCTGGACCAACTGCCTTTCCATTCTTCATCCTTTTTAAAGCTGCCCTCACTTCCACCTTACAGTAACCAAAAAAAACACAGCATCACTTTAAACAGACAATGTTTTGACGTTTTTAATGATGTCATGATCAGGTCATGGGAGCA
Organism: Pygocentrus nattereri; assembly: GCF_015220715.1. Classification (NCBI taxonomy): domain Eukaryota; kingdom Metazoa; phylum Chordata; class Actinopteri; order Characiformes; family Serrasalmidae; genus Pygocentrus; species Pygocentrus nattereri. The sequence continues at coordinate 6,909,684 of NC_051236.1, read as the reverse complement.
TACCCCTAATCACTTTGTTTCCATGGCAACAAGTATTAAACCTCAAAGCCCGAATCTTCATCGTGAATGAATGCTGGATGGGTCCGGTTAGTTTATGAAAGCTAGCCGTGTTAGCATTTTTGGGCGTCTTCATCCTTTAATAAAATCCTCACAGCTGACCACAAATTAAAGCCTGTGTCTGGGATGTAAACCATGTGAATTATAGATTTTCCCTCCTCTTTTTCAACATAGCATTTATCCTGCTGGGCCGCATGCCTGGGCCTGTGCGGTCAGCCTTTTCTTCTTCTCTCAGACGCTTTACTCGGAAAACAGAGGGAAGAGAGAGGCCTGGCGCTCAGACGGAACAGAGCGTCCTTATGGAAACCTCTTTCCTGCATTAATGAAGGTGTTTGTATGCTCTGTCTGCACCCTGCACACCATGTACTGCAGTTTAAACAGTGCTATAATAGTAAAAAGGACTATAATACAATTTCAAACACCTGAACTTTAATACACCATGTTACAAACTTACACACTGTCAAAAATAGTGTCTTGTCCAGTAAAATGATCTTAAATCTACTCAGTAAATCTAATATTTCTTGTGTTGAGGCTGCTGTAAGCTGAATCTATGAATATTTAACTTATTTCTAGATATTTTTACCTGTTTCAAGTGATTTTATTGAGTAAATGTATGTTGTTGTATTGGCACACAGTTTTGCCTTGAGATCATTTAACTGACTCAAAAACAAGCAAATAATGTCTCGATAGAAGCTAAACGATCTTATAATTAGTGCACAGCCATCTCCAAATAAGAAATATTAGATATATCCACTAGATTTAAGATCATTTCACTTGACAAGGTGATATTTTTTGCAGTGCACTGTTCACTACAAAAAGATGAGCTAAAATAAAAGAAATAAACACTAAATTTGAGAAAATTATCTGTTCAAATAAGTTGATTCCAGTCTAGAAATAAGTATCTCTGTTAAGTGTTCAAACATTTGAAAAAAAGTACTAAATCCTGTTTTTTTTTAGGCCAATTACTTGAGATTTCATGTAGGAACTCAAAACTGAAGATTATGTAACTAATTTCCAAACATTTTATTTGTTTTAAGAGATTTTACTATGTAAAATCATCACTGTATCTCACTTGTTTTAAGAAATGAGCTTGAAACCAGCAAAATTATTTGCCACTATATTGAGATCATCATACTTGATAAAATGACCTAAAACAAAGTAAAATGTCTATAAATAATTTAGAAAATCTAATGATACGAGCATATTCATCTCAAAATGGGAAATATTAGAAATATCAAACAGATTTAAGATCATTTTACTTGACAAGATATTATTTTTTTGCTGTGTACTGATTGGCCATTTTACCAGAAACACCATTTCAGTGCACATTGTAGGTTGACAGTTATAGACTGTAGCCCATCTGTTTATCTCTTTTCCTCTAGCTCGTCGTTTAAAGGTGCAGTATATCATTCTGGAGACAGATTGTTGATATTTAAACTCAACAGCAAAATAAACACACCACTCCCTTCAGTGCTCTTTTAGAAGCTCCCCCCCAAGTCATATATGCGCATTGCTGACACTGGACTAGCAAACTTGTTTTTACATCTTTGTGTCATAAAACTATTCTCTAAAACTTACAGATGAGCTCTAGGTGTTAACAATAAATAATATACACAGCAAATACCGTAGCCAACATTAGCTTGGCTGTGAGTTAGCAAGCTGTCTCTTCAGATGCTGCTTTGAAGCTGAACAGCTGCTACTACCAAGATTTGCAAATGAGGAAAAACAGGGCTGATTCTGACCTGCTGATTCTGAAAAACAGCAAAAAGAAGTTAATGTTGGCCAGAAACAGAGCAGCCTCCTCATCCGTTTTCAGGCCTTTAAAGTCTTGTTGAAGTTGAATTTAGCTTCTTTTTTTTCACTAGCTTCTTCTCTTTCACCAGTCCATGTTTGGAATTTAAGCTACAAAAAAAAAAGTTTTAGTTGATTTAGTTTTAGGTTTTCTTAGTTGTTTTTAGTTTAATATTATTTTATCATTACTTTTCCATATTAAAAAAATTGCAAAATGTGTTTATCAAATATATTTTTACATTGTATGAAAATGGCTATTATATATTAGTTAAAACTATTTTTGGAAATGCATTTATTAGTTATTCTATGTGTTGAGTTTGTAATAAAGGTTCCAGATGTCCCTCGCTTCTGTCCTGTTAAAGGACCATTGGATCAGATTTAAAATGAAGAGACTGGAACACAAACTCATTTCTAAAGGTATCAGACAGAGAAGAGCATCAGACGGTGAAGAGCATCAGGCAGGATTTAGACATACATTTTTAAGTGCATTTAATAAACAGTTTTGCATACATTGCATTATTTTGCATACATTTGTATTATTTTCCTATGATACATTTTATGTGTAATATTTCCCCATACATTTCCCCAATAAAATATATTTGGTTATTATGGCAATAAATATACATTTCGGGGCGGCATGGTGGCGTGGTGGGTAGTGCTGTTGCCTCACAGCAAGGAGGGCCTGGGTTCGATTCCCCGGCCGGGAATCCAACCCCCCCCCGCGACCCTGACGGAGAAGTGGCTTAGAAAATGGATGGATGGATGTACATTTCATACAGACTTCAGTACAGAGTTCTGTATGAGTCTCCAGTGATGGACATCGGAGCTGAGTGGTAGAAGATAGAATCTAGTGGTTTAAGGCTCCTGGTAGTTGCATGTCTATAGGTTACACCACTGTAGTCTAGGATGGATAATAATAATAATAGTCTGGCCTCCTCGATCCTTTTCCTAGGATGCAAAATAACAGGCCTGGGCTTTAACCCAGGGCCCACCGGCAGGCCGAGAGTTTTAATACACACTTATATAACGTATGAATAACTCAGCTAGTTTACATCCCTACCACAGTCCCTGTAGTTACTGAATGATACAATACAATATGATTCATGATACGATACGATACAATATGATTAGATTAGATTCAACTTTGTCATTGTGCAAAGTACATCAGTTATAACCAGAAGTGCAAAATACTGTATTATTTATATATTAAGTCCAGAAAAAATAACCAACAATTGACAGTTACAATATGTACCTGCATTTAGCTGAAATCACTCAGCCCGACTCCTACAGAAAAGTCACTTGCTTTTCACATGTCTGCAACAACCACGTTTACAGGTAATCACATGTTTTTTCACAAGTTGACACGCTTTTAACATGCGAAGTGTGAAAAAACCCACATGTTGTATTCGTATGTGAAACGTGCGACTTCCCTGATGGTCGTTGGGCTATTAGTGTGAAGGGGCCGACAGGTCTTCTTACAAAGTGATCTACTTTTGTCTTTATTACGGTTGGAGATGAAGATATGATGCACAATTGTCTTTCTGAGGATATGAACTGTATAGATCCACAGATGTTGCTTTCACTTAAAGTCTTGGACGCAAAAAGTTGTCATTCATGGATCTTCTATTTTGAGATTTTCTACAGTAATGTTCTGTTTTCTGGGTATTATATTAAGTATAAACAATATATACTATTAGAATAAACACAAATAAGCATAAACCATGATCAGATTTAATCAAATTAAGTATTAATTATACGTATATATTTACAATTCCTTGCATAATTCAGCGTGTGAGGTGTAATCAGAGATATTCAGAGCGGTTTGGTGTGAAATGGTTGAGATGTCTTTACAGTGGTGATGATGGGAACCAAGCGTCGCCATGACTACAACACAGATATAGACATTTTATTTACCATCCAGAACCACCAGAGAACCTACACGAGTCTTCTGAGTTTTATATGGAATGTTGATGATGGAAAATAGTGGAAAATCTGGAGTAATCAGTTTTCTTTGCGGACTATTTTGCCGCACAGCGCCCTGCATGTCTCCCTCTACCACGAATGGAGTTTAAGTTCTCTAAACTATCATAAAACAGCATCTCAGTCATCAGGCAGTGAATTCAGAACCATTTCATGTAGGAACTTTCTGTGAGGAGCTTTTAGAGGCGGACGCCTGGTTCCTATCACCACCACTGTGAACAGTTCTGACTCGGTAAGTTTATCTAGAACAGAGCGTTTCACACCAAACTGCTCTGTTTACATCATAATGATTAAAAATAGGCATTAAAGCATGCCAATAATTCTGGAATGCTTCTTTACAGCCTGAGGCTCATTTATTAGGTCATACCTCTATTGGTGAATTCATGTCTTTTGAGTGTTGCAGTCAACCTTTTTAACAATATGCCTGGGTTAGGAATTGTAATATACAGACCTCCAAAGCAAAATAGTAGATTTATGTCAGAAATTGTGGAATTATTATCACAGTTTAGGTCCACAAACTACAATAAGATCCTTGTGTCTGGGGACTTTAACTTACATATCAATAGTCCTACAGATAGTAACTCATTAGAATTCATTGGACTTCTAGAGACATTTGATTTGAAGCAGCACGTGGGCAGCTCTACCCACAAGATCGGTCACATCCTGGATCTGGTCATCACTAAAGGTTTAAACACAAAGGTGTCTTCATATCAGACCACTTCTGTATTTTCTTTCAAATCAATTTAGAAGTAAAGAAGTTCCTGAAAGTTACTTTGAAAAACGCTACATAAAATTGTTTATAATAGTTCTGCGAATACAGATACAACTCCATCCTGTAATGATCTAGTCTCCAATCTAAGTGTTAGATTATACCACTTATACAGGGGTATAAACCCCAGGTTTATTAGGTCAGAGACAGGCAGGGACCACAAGGACAGTGAGGAAGTGGTCACCTGAGGCTGAAGAATCACTGAGGGGCTGTCTGGAGGCTACACAATGGGATGTCCTGTGTGAACCACATGGTTAGGACATTGATGCAGTAACATCATGCATCACTGACTACATCAATTTCTGTGTTGTACCCTCCAGGACTGCCTGATGCTTTCCAAACAATATACCCTGGGTCACCAGTGACTCAAAGTCCCTGTTGAACCAGAAGAAAAGAGCATTCATGGCAAGAGATACTGAACTGAAGAGGGTACAAAAGGAGCTTAAAACCTCAATTAAGAAGGCCAAAGGGGAGGACAAGTCCAAGCTGGAAAACAAACTAGAGCTGAATAACACTCGTGTTATTCAACACTCGTGTAAAAGACATCACTGGCTTCAACCGGCGTAGCCCTATTCCCGTTTGAAGACAGGGTTGACAACGGCTCTTCTTCTGCTCCATTGTGTCCGTCTCCTACGCAGATTAACACTCCTACACAGCTACACCACAGGCCGTCCACAGCCTCGCCTTCCCCCACCGCAGCCAGTCACACCTGTGACCATCAGCAACCACTGTCTGCCATGGACACCTCTCAACCTCCTCCCACAACTGGAACATGCTGTGATGATTCATTCACTGCTAATCAGGTGAAGGTTGAACTGAAAAACTCCAGCAGAGCAAAGCAGGTGGACCTGAAAGCACTGAACCCAGGGTGTTGAAACTGTGTGCAGAGCAGCTGTGTGGAATTCTTCAGCACATCTTCAATCTGAGCTGCAGCCTGAAGAAAGTCCCAGTTATGTGGAAAACATCTTGTGTAGTTCCCCAAGAAAAGGCAACCGACAGGACTGAATGACTATCGACCGGTTGCACTGACATCCCACTTAATGAAGACACTTGAAAGGCTGATGCTCATCTGAGACGTCTGGTCAAAACAGCTCTTGGCCCTCTGCAGTTTGCGTACCAGGACAGCACTGGAGTAGAAGATGCAGTTATCTACCTGCTGGACACAACGTACTCTCACCTGGACACATCAGGCAGCACTGTGAAGATCATGTTCTTTGATTTCTCCAGTGCATTCAACACCATACAGCCTGTGCGCTAAGGAGAGAAGCTACAGCTGGAGCAGGTGGATGAATCCATCATCTCATGGACAATGAACTATCTGAGCGGATGACCTCAGTGCGACTGCAGGGCTATGTCTCAGACAAGGCTGTATGCAGTGTTGGGCACCCCAGGGGACTGTGTTAGCCCCTTTCTGTTCAACCTCTGACTTCAGGTACAACACAGAGTCATGTCATCTGCAGGAATTCTTGAATGACGCGGCCATCGTGGGGTGAACAAGGAATGGACAGGAGGAGGAATACAGGAAGCAGGTGAAGGACTTTGTTGACTGGTGTAAGCTGAACCAGCTGCAACTAAACATCGGTAAGATCTCTAAGGAGATGATGCTGGACTAAGGAGGTGGTGCTGGACTTTAGGAAGTCCAAACCTGTCTTGTCAGCAGTCACCACTGATGGTGCTGATGTGGCGGTGGTTGGGACCTACAAATATCTGTGTGTGCACTTGGACACCAAGCTGGACTGGAGCTGTAACTCTCGCGGGGTATAGAGATGCCAAATCCGTCTCTGCTTCCTGAGGAGCCCGAGGTCTTTTGGTGTGGCTCTAAGCTCCTGTGGACTCTGTAGTCAGCAGTCTGCTATAGCGAGTGTTCTGTTCTATGCTGTTGTGTTCTGGGGCAGCAGCATTAACATTTTTCACTATGCACTACAGTATTGATGCAACTCAGAGTTAGTGATATCTATAATATGTGCTGTTAGACTCCCTCACACCACTCAGTGCCTGCTGTCTGTAAATACAGTGAATCCGTCTCATACGCCATGTAAATATGCACTGGCTGCCTGAATCGCTCAGGATAGAGTTTAAAGCTCTGCTACTAGTCTTTAAAGCTCTAAATGACCTTAAAGCACCACTTACATCACAGTGTCTGTCAGAGTGTCTGTTTATGTTCCGGCGCGTAATCTAAGATCTGCAGATAGTGGCCGTCTACAGACACTCTCTGTAAAACACAGAAAACGTGGAGAGACTCTTTCAGTTCTTCTGCTTCTAAACTGTGGAGCTCAGTTCAGCTTTTATTAGACAGTCAAGCTCAGAGCTCACTTTTAATAAACACCTAAAAACGTATCTCTTTAAACAAGCATTGAACTAAAACTGAATGTCTCATGGTTTTTATCTTTATCTTGTAATTTAATCATCTTCATTTTCCTCTGAATCTAATTAAAGACTAATGATCTCTTCTAAAACTGTTTAATCATCTGTCTGTAAAGCACTTTGAGCTGCTGGGATGAAAGGTGCTGTATAAATATTATTATTATTATTATTATTATTATTATTATTATTATTATTATTAATAATCACTCTACTACTACTCAGACTTTAGCAGAGCTCAGTAACACTGAGATTAATAACCGATCGCATTGATTTATCAGTCTACTCAGCTCACACTGTATCGTTCACTGTTTTCGTATATCGAGTAGAAATTAGAGCCATGTAGATACTATACAGTGCTATGAACATGGGCATGTGTAAGGCTCAAGGTGAGGGTGGGGTGGGGGGGGGGGTGTACACAGAGAGAGAGACATATGGCACAGTGTCAAATTGGAATAGGCCCAAAACAATAATCCAGTGTTCATATATAACAATATTTCCTTCACTGAAATGGATATAATGAGATTAATATAGTATAGAGTTACAGTTCCTTATATAGCATGGTATTAATATAACCTGGGATTATTTCTATGGTTCATTTTATAGCATGGGATTAATATAATCTGGGATTATTTCTGTGGTTCATTTTATAGCATGGGATTAATATAACCTGGGATTATTTCTATGGCTCATGCTTTATATCACTGGATTAACATAATGTAAGATTATTTACATGGTTAATTTTATAACGCGGGATTAATATAATTTAGGGTTATTTCTATAGTTTGTTTTAAAGCAAGGGATTGATATATATAATCTGATATTTTTATGGATTGTTTTATGGCACTGGATTAGCATAATCTGGCATTATTTCTATTTTTGATTTCCTGGCGTTATTTCTATGATTGATTTCATAATGAGGGATTAATATAATCTGTGTTTCTTTCTATTGTCATTTTAAATTAAGAGGTTAATATAACCTACGTTTTTTTTCTATGGATTGTTTTACAGTAGAGGATTACTATAATCTGGGATGATGGCTATAGTCTGTAGCACAGTATTAACATATCCCAAGAGAGCTCAGTAACGCTGAGATTAATAACCAATTGCATTGATTTATCAGTCTACTCAGGCTTTAGCAGAGCTCAGTAACATTGAGATTAATAACTGATAATCACATTGATTTATCAGTCTACTCAGGCTTTAGCAGAGCTCAGTAACACTGAGATTAATAACTGATCACATTGATTTATCAGTCTACTCAGGCTTTAGCAGAGCTCAGTAACGCTGAGATTAATAACTGATCACATTGATTTATCAGTCTACTCAGGCTTTAGCAGAGCTCAGTAACACTGAGATTAATAACCGATCACATTGATTTATCAGTCTACTCAGGCTTTAGCAGAGCTCAGTAACACTGAGATTAATAACCGATCAAATTGATTTATCAGTCTACTCAGGCCTTAGCAGAGCTCAGTAACGCTGAGATTAATAACCGATCACATTGATTTATCAGTCTACTCAGGCTTTAGCAGAGCTCAGTAACACAGATTAATAATCGATCACATTGATTTATCAGTCTACTCAGACTTTAGCAGAGCTCAGTAACACAGATTAATAACCGATCACATTGATTTATCAGTCTACTCAGGCTCTCGTGTTTGCAAAGAAGTTGTTAATTGAGGTCCTCTTAATAGAATGTCTAACAATCATGCTCACTATGTGCCTTGCACTGATTTGGACTGATTTGATGAACAATAATTGATGATGCATTGATCTTTTTAAGTTTGCAATCACATTTAGTGATTACGTTTTCTAAAAGTATTGCTTTCCATTGTAAAAAGTAGCTGTATTCTGAATATGTATTTCCTATACTTGTATTCCTATATATCCCAGCTCTGAATGTGGCCTTCAGGATGTATGTGAATGCACAGATAAGTCAATGGGAGGTGGGGGTGGGGGTGTAGATATTTTCACATGTAGAGGTGCAGCAGTAATAAAGAAAGCCTGATGAATGAGTCCCGGCAGGAGAGCCTGTAGAGGCCACCGGGTTCAGCGGGGCGGCGTTGTTTTGATGGCGAGGCTGGGCACCTGTTAAGTATTGGTTAGAGAGGAGACACGCAGTCCAACAATTCCTAGAAACCCTCACCCCCACCCTTTCTGTTAAACTGAGAACTCTCTGAGTGGGCAGAGCTACGAGCGTCCGTATAGGCCTACAACCTCGCTGGGCGGGACTACAACACGTAGAGCTGACTTCCTTATGCTCACACACACACACACACACACATATATATATATATATATGTGCATGCACTCCTGTACACTTACTTACTATCTTACTAAGGCCTCCATTGACATGGTGTGCTAAACTCAGCTCTGTTGTAATGTCAGAAACCCCAAAAGAAAAAATTCCCCCTTTAAATGTTTCTTTTCAGCACAGCGTCCTCTTAGAGACAGTAAAACAGACCACTCACACACACATTCTGCACACCATGAGTGACCGCAGCCTCACATGGCCTTCAGCTCAGTGTGCCGATACACAGAAAGAGAAACACAATCCTGCAGAGCTCACACTGTATCGTTCACTGTGTCCGTATATCGAGTAGAAATTAGAGCCATGTAGATACTATACAGTGCTATGAACATGGGCATGTGTAAGGCTCAAGGTGAGGGGGGGGGGTACACAGAGAGAGAGAGACATATGGCACAGTGTCAAATTGGAATAT